>NC_066581.1:522900102-523200102 GCF_024323335.1 Lathyrus oleraceus
ATAAGACTCAATAGAAATAATTTTCCAGTTTTATAAATACTCATAAAAATAAGGGAAACATATCAATCGATGACTAAAGGATTTTGCCCAAACCCTTTTTGGCCACAACAACGATCACAACACAGAAGAAGAAAAAGATATGAGGGTAAGGATCCATCACTATCCGACTACTTAAATACCCATAAGTAAAGAGTTTCTCCCCCCTTACCTTAAGGTTTGAAGATTGATGAATTTTTCTCGTCTTTTTTTCAATTTTTCTTCGCTCTCTGAATTCTCCTATACCTGTTTCTTTTCTCAATTCCTCTGTTTTCACCATCCCCCTCTAATCCTCAGGTTACCTATTTATTTAACCTAAAATCCTTTTAAACTTCTCTCACCCCCTCAATTCTTTTAACATCCTTATTAACTCTATTTCAATTATTTATTTTTATTTCAAATAATATCTAAATTAATTAAAATAATAATTAATTAATTATTCCTATAATTCAAATATTCACTTAAAATAATAATTTTAATATTTTCACTAATTCTCACCACACTTTAGTTTTTTTACTCAAAACACCTATTTTCCTTTAATTTTAAATGGAACTCTATATTCTTCCAACTCTAAAATAACTCTTATTTTCTGTTATTTTTAAGATCTAATTAAATAAAATAAAATAAACTAATATAAATTGAATTTAAATTAGATAACTAAAATTGGGGTGTTACAACTCTCCCCCACTTAAAAGGATTTTCGTCCTCGAAAATCTCCTACTAAAACATCTGGGGCTAAGACTCCCTCAACTGGTTTTCTAACTCCCATATTACGCTACCCTTAATGGAGCTTGCAACAAAAGAGATATCACTATGAAACACATACCTCGAATCAAATCAAAGCAAAAACTCTTCCACTTGATTGAACTTGCTTCAGCTTCTGACACTGAGTACATATATGACCTTGCTCTTCACAGTGGAAACATGTCACAATTGCACTCATTTGCATGATGTCCTAAATTTTCACACTTGAAACACTTTATAGTAGTACATTCTAAAGCATGATACCCTAACTCTTCAGACTTGAAACACTTAATAGGAGTAGGAGCACCTCTCCCACTTGTTCCTTTCCCCATTGTAGTGTCCTGATGAGTCTTATGATCCTCCTTAGCAATTGAAGTCGCATACGGTTTGCCACGACTCTGGTTTCCATTCTTCTTCTCACTCACACTCTTGTAGTGAGCAGATATATCACGTATGTCTTCATCATATATACAACACTTGTTGACCAATACAAAGAACTAACGAATTTTCTGATACCCAACAAACTGTTTGATCTCTGGACGAAGTCCATTCTCAAACTTAATGCATTTGTACACGTTAGCTTTTGCCTCATTATAGCGAGGGAAGAACCTATATAATTCCTCAAACTTGGTAGCACAATCTGCAATAGTCATATTCTCTTGCTTAAGTTCAAAGATTTCGATCTCCTTTTTGCTACGCACATCAGTTGGGAAATATTTTTCCAAGAATGCGCCCCTAAAAATAACCTAAGATAGTGCAATACCATTAGCCTCAAATATCTGTCTAGCATTATCCCACCAGTACTCGGTTTCCTCTGACAACCATAAAAAACCTTCTGAGCATCCGTACAAGCCATCACTCAGAATATTTTCTCGATCTCTTGCAACCAATCTTGAGCAACCTCAGGGTCATACCTTCCTTTGAAGGTTGGTGGCTTATTTCTCTGAAATTTGTCCAACCCACGTGATTCAAAATCTTCAACCTGTGGATTCTGCGGAGCTAGCAAAACCTGAGCCAAAGCTTCCAAGTAATCAATAATTGCACAGTCATTTCTTCCAGCCATTTGTCTATTATAATAGCAAACAACTATTAGAAAAAACATTGTATCGACAATGTTCACACACTCATCATATACTAGGGAATAAACAACATCATAAAACCTGAACGGATGGACCGACCTGCTCTGATACCAACTTTGTAACACCCTAACCTTGAATACACATATCTAAACAAAACCACGTAGAACCAACTATTTAAAATCTCAAGGGTGTCACATTCTCATTCATAAAAACCTCAATCAAAATATTATTTCAAATAACGCAACGAAAAACTCATAAACATGCTCAACTGAATATCTAAATAAAATAGTTTAACTCAAACATAAGAGAATTAATCCCACATATCTCAGAAAGTAAACAAAATTCAAACGATACCAATCTCAGTGTTACATATCAAAGCACTATCAAAACAAAAGAACGCGAAAAAAATAGTAAAAAACTGAAGAGGTCAACAGTGCCATCACCCAGCTCAACAACAACTACACCTTTACCTGATTATTTGTACTCCAGGAGAGTAAAAAGCACCACAAATAAACAAACACGAGTGAGAGTAATTTTATAGATATTAACGGTGTATTAAACAACAAGGATAGTTTTCTCATGGCAGGTAACATCACATAACATTCCCACACAATCATATATAACAATAACGATAGTCAAAATGCAAATGTATGATGCAATGTACCCCTCCTCAAAGAATGCATGTGGTACAAAGTTTTTGGATGTCAGAGTTATTTTACTGAATTATCCACATCTTTGGTTCCTCTCTGGAACAATGTTCTCTCTGAACAATGAGACCGTCATCGACTCTCTCTGAACACTTGATCTTGTCGGACCGAATTCATACCTATCTCAGATATACATGAATGAATGAGACTCAATAACAATTCTTAAACACATGTGCAACAATTCAACTCGAAAATCAAAGAAACAACATTCACATCTCGTACTAAAAAATATGTTCTCTTTGAACAACAACTCAACATATTATATAACTATAACTTAATCATAAAATCATATAATATTCACACATACTCATCAACAATGCAAAATTATTAACGTATTATCTCAATGATACTCATCAACAACTCAAAATATCCATATAATTAAATTTTAATAATTATATTATTACCTAAAAATAATCAGAGTAAAGTTATATTATTACTCAACAACCCCAAATTACACCTTAATTCAATAAAAACTCGAAATATACCAACATGGTAATAATTAATTTAATTTATACTCGCAACTCATCAAAAGGTTAACGATTATTAACTTTTACTCAACAAACTTCTCAAGGTGAACTCTAAACAACTTTATAACAATTTCTACAACTCTAAAATAACTATAAATAATAAATATTTTCAACTCAACTCTAAAATATTACAATTAATAATATAAAATTATTACTATTATTATTATTATTATTATTATAAAATAAAGCTCATCAGGTTTAACTTTAAACAATTCGCAAATAACTTTAACAACTCTAAACACGTCAGAGTTACTCAAAACAAATACAAATATAAGTTTAAAGTAATTCAAAATCCTCTTCTCAATTGACAACTCTTGCATGATTGATAATAACTCAAATTGAACTCTATTGCTATACGGTCTGACTCAAGTAATAATATAACTTAAAACAACTCTAAGGAGTCAAATACCTTCCATTTAAATTCTGAAGCTCATTGAATTTAACTATACATATTCTTTTTTATCAATTAACTCAACAATAATGAGTGCTAGCTCCATCATTGTCTATTATAACACACTTATCTATAATAATATTAAAAGTTTAATTAAATCTAAATTCCTAATTCCTCATAACAGCTCTTGAGTGCTATGAAGTTAAACTTAAAATCCTCCATGCATGCTACTATTAAACACATATAATACAACTATGCATGTCACAATGCACTTTTAAAAATAGTGTCATGAAGGATACTAATGATACGGTATTTACCAAATGACATTGACGAACATAAAACCAGAAATAGTCAAACTATATACAAAACCGAGAATAACACGCGATACAACTAACAATCATTTGTAAACTATAAAGCCATAACAAAATATAATATAAAATTTAATAACGATAATAATAACAACTATATTATTATAATAATTAAATAACAACATAATATAAATAATAATATGTTATTGTGCTAATGTTATGGCATTTGAATAAGTCATTCAAAAAAAATTTTGACCATACTGTTACGTAAATTCATTTAAAAAAATAGAAACACACTTTTGCATAAATTTTGATTTTGATTTTTTTATGGCTTTCACTCAAAAACAATTATTGAAAATTTTGCCCAAAGGGTACAATCACATATTATCATACAAAAATAATACGATCAAATAGTATTCAAAAGAAGTAATCTTTCAGTTTTATAAATACTCATGAAAATAAGGGAAACATATCAATCGATGACCAAAGTATTTTGCCTAAACCCTTTTTGGCCACAACAATAATCACAACCCAGAAAAAGAAGAAAAAGATAGGAGGGTAAAGATCCCTCACTATCTGTGACTGCTTAAATATCCATAAGTAAAGAGTTTCTCTCCTCTCACCTTAAGGTTTGAAGATTGATGAATTTTTCGCGTTTTTTTTACTTTTCTTCTCTCTCTCTCTCTCTCTCTCTCTCTCTCTCTCTCTCTCTCTCTCTCTCTCTCTCTCTCTCTCTCTCTCTCTCTCTCTCTCTCTCTCTCTCTCTCTCTCTCTCTCTCTCTCTCTCTCTCTCTCTCTCTCTCTCCCTCCCTCCCTCCCTCCTAGATTTGCCTCTTTTCTCAATTCCTCTGTTTTCACCATCCCCTTCTAATACTCACTTTACCTATTTATTTAACATAAAATTCCTTTTTTATTTCTCTCACCCCTCAATTCTTTTAACATCCTTATTAACTCTATTTCTATTATTTATTTTTATTTCAAATAATATCTAAATTAATTAAATGAATAATTAATTAACTATTCCAATAATTCAAATATTCACTTAAATTAATAATTTTATATTCTCACTAATTCTCACCACACCTTAGTTTCTTACTCAAAACATCTATTTCCCTCTATTTTTAAATAAAACTCTATATTCTCCCAACTCTAAAATAACTTTTAATTTGTGTTATTTTAAAGATCTAATTAAATTAAATAAAATAAACTAATATAAATTCAATTTAAATTAGATAACTAAGTTGAGGTGTTACATATCCACCAGGTGAGACATTTTTTGTGCCCAGTGAACTCACCATCTTCAGGTTGTTAGGTAAGTTAGGATGCTTGCGTAAAAATCCCTTGGAATCAAATTTGTCATTCCCAAGACAGGGCACAAACTTGCTCCCCAAAGGAGCCGATGAAGTTTGTACTTGCTAAAAAAAGTACAATAAGAGTATTCTTCGATTTCGAGGGTTGTTTGTGATGTTTAAGATTGTTAATGGTGTTTAGACCTAGCTCACATAGAGTGGTGAAAAACTCTGTATATATAATTTCTTGGTGAAAACAATTCCTCTTCCTCAAACCTAAGGTTGAGTTATTTATAAAGACCTATTTGACCAAGATCTTTAGACCTAGGAAGTGGTTATTCTCTCTTCCCTCAGGAGCGTGGGATATGAGAGTCGTTATTTCTCCTATTATCACAGAGATCCTGGTTTCCCTCCTTGATTGATCTTTATATTCTTTAGTTCGCAAGGACACGTAACTCCCCGCGTTTTATAAGCGAGTGAGAGACAAACTGACCCAAGTCGAACACATACAAGTTATTATGAATGATGGACGACTAGAAGCACAACTTCAGGCGGCCTATGGCACTACCCTTGTGCTCGCTTGGCACCAGTATGTCTAATTTGTCTCGCTTCCCTTGGGATTACCTTCTCTTAGGCATAATGAAATTATACCAATATACAGTCTCTCAAGCACGAGGTTTTGGAGATGGAGAAGTGATTTAATTCCATGAAGAAGGTAATCTACTAGTGTGCAAAACTTAGATAGTTGAGACCCTCAAGTGAGACTGCATAAATGCGAGTTTTTTCAATTTTTAGACCCTTGTTTGCAACCGAGTCCCTTAAGTGTTGCTTTAGAGGGTGAGTCCCTAAAATGGTGCATCGTTTGATGCTTATGTGCACCTTTCGTTTGTTATTAGTCTTTTCATTATTTGTGGGTTTTTTTTAATTACTTGTTGTTCATTTTTCATGCTGCCAGGACCTAATGCATTTCTTGTTGGGGTGAGTCCTCAAGTGTTATTTGAGTTTCTTTAAGAGAGGATCCTCTAGTGAGAGTCTAGCATTCATATTTCTTTTAAGAGTGAGAAGATTCCTCCTTGAAGATCTAACATTCATATTATCTACAAGGGTATCAAGAATTCCTTTTAAGGTTCTAACGTATATATTGCCTCTAAAGGCGACAAAAATTCTTCTTTTAGGATTCAACATTCATATTGCCTCTATTTTATTGTGTGTTGTTTAGAATTTGAATTTAAAGAATAATTTGTAAAATTATGATATTTTAAAACTTTAAAATTTGTAGGTGTTATGATTTTTTTAGAGACCGACTCATCCGGTTTGACCGGCTTAACTATATAATTTTGTTATAGAGATCGATTTATTCAACCAAGTTATCTGATTTAATCCGATTTAGTCATGCGGTTCGACCAGTAACCCAATTATTCGACTAATAAATCAATGACCCAGTATCTTCACCAAGATAAGAAAGGAATTCTCATTTAAGAGAATGTAATAAGGCTATTCGGATCAAGATTTGAATGAAACATATTAGCACAGTCGAATAGTTTAGTGAAAATATAAAGGAACACTTAAGAAAACGACCAAGTAAAAATAGTGACAATTTAAATTCTAATATATAAAGCACACTGCTTAGTATAGTCAATTAAAATATTCATCCTAAGTGCATTGTAAGAAAGTATCTGTAGCTTAGATACCACAAACACATCACACTGAATATATATATCTATATATCATATGAGCATCGACCAAAGATCATTTTGAAATTTAAAATAGACTAATTTCAAAGAGAAATAAACACAAGTAGTAATCTCTTAGGCAGCAACAGTGGCAGTTTCAGAAAGCTTGTTGTTAGGCTCAACAACTCCAATGGTTGCAGTTTCTGTGGACTTATTTTCAGATTCAGCCTCAGTTGAAGCTTCTATTGGCTTATTATCAAGCTCAACAGAGGCAATAACTGCAGCTTCTGAATCAGAAGGTTTGATAACATGTTCAACCTCAGTTGCAGTTTCTGTAGACTTGTTTTCAGGCTCCACCCAGAATTCAGTTTTCTTTCCAGTTTTGGAAACAGTTTCAAAAACATCTTGTGGCTTTACATTTCCTTTCACAGTCACCTTTTGTTCCTTCATATCAATCTCAAATGATTCTACACCTGTAAACAAAATAACTGTTAATATATATATAAACCTAATTTAGATGTATTGTTCTTGTAACATTTTTACCTTGCATTTTTTCCAAAACTCTATTGACCGCTCCTGAACAGCCTGTGCATGACATCTTTACTTTCAGGACAACCGTCTGAAATCGTAACAGTCACGCATTCATCCTTTATATTAAATTGAAAAGTACTAAGAAATTCAATCATGATATCTGAGCTTAGAAACTCATCAACCTCATCATAAAGAAAAATATCTAATTCAAATGAATTAAGTACCAAAATCACAATGATCTCGGCCACAAGAAAAATACGGGAAAAAAAGAAGTAAAAAGATTAAGTACCTCAGAAGACATGGTTATGTTACGTGTATGAAAAGAAAGTGTTCAAAGACAGAAAAATGTATTCTCAATTGGGTGGTTATGGAATGAAGAGTTGTGGTAATGGACTAATGCCTTTTATATACCAACAAAGTAGGCAGGTTGGTGAACCAATATATGTGAAGTGGACTTCATAATTAAAAGTAGAATTCTAATGCTTTCTTTTCAAGCAAAAAATTGTTGTACTTCATAATTGAATTCTAGTTATATTTCCAACTCTTGCAGTACAAGTATAGATGAGTATTACTCTTATCCAAAAACATTATGTGATTGAACAATTAACGACAGAGTTAGGTTAGGTTGTTATTGCATGGCATGCAATAATGTGTGAAGTGGGTTTCGTCATTTCTCCAATCAAAGTTGTCCTTGTCTTAGTGGAATACTGAAATGATATAGGATAATGTAGTACAAGAAATGTAAAGCTAGTACATAATAATGTTGCTTGATTAAGAAAAAAAGTTATGGTGGTAGTACTTTTATTTTATAGACCATAGTACTTGACATTTGAGTATGAATTCCAATATTGTATTGTGGTAGACACGTGGTACAAAGTAGGTGTGTCTCAATTTTCTGAATGTACTACTTCTCTTTACATGTACCACATATTTGTTGGAGAATACCATAGGCCAAGAACAATAACATATTAGTAGTTTGAAGAAATATTTTATATTTCATGCAAATTATATTTGATATTTTCACATTTTAAGTTTTTTTTTATATTTTAAATCTTACCCTAACAATTCCATCATCCAACTAACTAAAACAGTCTTTCTTGTATTTAACTATTATTTTCTTTCAGACTCTTCCGTCGTCCGTTCTTCCACCGTAACTTACAACCATAATATCTTGAATTTGTTTTGATTAAAAATGAAATGTATGAATATTATGTTTGGATGATATTATCTTTTGGTGAAAAAGAAGAAAATTAATATATGAAATTTGTTGTTAAATTGAGAGCGAATTGTATGGATGTTATGTGATAATAACTTTTTATATCTTTAAAAGAAGCTAAAAATGTTATTTTTTTAAAAAAATATTATCCATGGATATTTGTAAATATCTACGGATACCTTAAAATTCGCGGATTATCGCTAATGACACTCTTTCAACACGTAAATTTTATGACATTTTATCAGTTATTTTATTCAATTTCATCTCATTTTGGTTGAGTTTGATTAGGATTTACCATGTTTTTGAATAAATTGAAGACAAAGGAAGAAAGAAGAAAATATGAAAAAATGGTGTAAAAAAGAGCAAATTTGAGGCAATTCTGAATTGCAACCATTGTGGCACGATGCACCGCTCGTCGTGGCGCAACATAATAGCATCGTGGCGTGATGCCATTGTTACAACAAGATTTGATTATGCATATATACCTTGAGTTTTGATGATACCAATATTGTATTTGTGTGAGAACAATTTTGGTACCCTAATGGTTTGTTATTGTGTAGCTTTAACAACCAGTTCTGATTCTGAATATATGATGTGCAATGTCATTAGTTTCTGAACTATGTGTTCTAAATCCGCTTATGCGCCAGCTATTAGAAGTTCTGAAAGATGTCAATATTGTTGTTGCAATGTTCTTTCTGCTTCTGAGATGTTTCACTCATCAGAAGCTTTTAAGGAGACAATATGTTGTTGCTGCAATGTTCTCTCAGTTCATGCTTCTGGACGTGACTCTGATCACCAAACTTTTGAAAAATGGCAAGCTTATAAAGTTGTGTTATGTAGCTGAAGATTCTGAAGATCTCAAGTCAGACGATTGAAGTTATCAAGGTTCTGACTGAGGATTCTGAAGACTCTGAAGATTCTGAAGATATGGAAGATCTCAAGTCAGACTACTGACGCTGTCAGGATTCTGGCCAAAGATTCTGAAGTTTATGAATCCAACTTTATGTTTCATCAATTTTCATCAAAAGTCAATGAATTTGAAGATAAGATCAAAATGGGAACGTGATCAAATAGTACATTGTACAAAATAAACATCCTCTCCACTACCTGATTTCATGGGCAAGGATAGTACTATACATCACACCTGTCACTGATTTTGTGGGTGAAATGATATTATACAGTATCATTCCTTTCCCATCCAACAGTGGGCAGCCGCTCAAATGAGCTTTCCCCATTTTTCCCTCTAACGATCATATGCTTATGCTATATAAGTATGACTTGAAGACTTGAAGAAAAACATCGGTTATGCAAATATTTTGACAAGTTATTTTGTTTGTGAAAAGTTGTCATTCTTTTGTAAACAAATTTTCTTTAAGTGTTTGTTATTCATTTGTGTAAAATTTGTTGTGTAGAAGCATCTTGTAACACACAAAATATTATTCAAACTATTTATTTGATTCCTTAAGGAGGTTATCCTTGAGAAGACAAAGAAGGTTGTTCTTTGTGAGTCCTTAAGGAGACTAAGGTTTAGTTGGATCCTTAAGAAGACAAAGAAGCTTATTCTTTGTGTTTGTTATAATTTGTTGATTATAGTGGATTAAGTCCTTGTGTATAAGGCAAAATCACCTTGGTGGGTGGACTGGATTAGCTTTGAGTTTCAAGCGAACCAGGATAAAAATACTTGTGTTTTTATCTCTTTGTTATTAACTTGTTAGTGGTGTTCTTGTTTTGGAAAAAGCTTTTTCTTGTAAAACTCAATTCAAACCCCCATTTCTTATGTTTTTCACACCTTCAATTGGCATCAGACCTCCGGTTCTGATTATGATAAAAGTTTTATCAACACCTCACAGTGTTCAATATTGATCCAGTTGTGTGAGAAACAATGGTTGCACCTAACGCTGATAACGTTGTTAATAATTATGATAAAGACCATTACAATACAAAACTATATATTTTTGATGGTGAGAAATTTGACTACTGGAAAGACAGAATATAAAGTTTCTTTCTTGGTTACGATGTTGATCTCTGGGATCTTGTAGTCGATGGATACGTTCACCCAGTAAACGTTGAAGGAAATACTTTAGCAAGAAGTGATATGTCTGATCAATAGAAGAAAAAATTCAAAAATCATCATAAGGCCAGAACCATATTGCTTAATGCTATCTCTTATACGGGGTATGAGAAGATAACAAACAGAGATTCTGCCAAATCCATCTTTGACTCTCTGAGGATGACTCATGAGGGAAATGCTCAAGTAAAGAAGACAAAGGTATTGGCCTTAATCCAGAAATATGAGGCATTCAAAATGGAAGATGATGAAAAAGTTAAGACTGTGCTCTCAAGGTTTCAGATGCTTGTCGTAGGACTTAAAGTTCTGGACAAAGGGTATTCTAAAACTGATCACGTCAAGAAAATTATCAGAAGTCTTCCTAAAAAATGGAGACCTATGGTAACTGCCTTGAAGCTGGCAAAGGATCTCAACAGCATCAGTCTTGAAGTACTTGTTAGTTCTTTAAGAAGTCATGAGATTGAGATTGAAGAAAATGAACCTCAGAAGCAAGGTAGATATGTTGCTCTAAAATCCAAGCCTGAGAAGACAAAAGCATATCAAGCTGAGGAAGAATCAGAAGGATCTGATGAAGACTCAGATGATGATGATGAGTTGTCTCTAATCTCAAAGAGAGTCAACAGACTCTGGAAACATAGGCAAAGTGGTCAAGGGAAGTTCAGAGGAGTCATAAGGATTGTTGGTCGCTTCGATTCTTCGTCTGGACAAAAGAAGCAAGGTTCCAGAAAAGAAGTTATCTGCTTCGAGTGCAAGGAGCCAGGCCACTACAAAAATGATTGTCCTAAGCTGAAGAAGGACAAAAGGCCCAAGAAGAAATCAATTCTCCAAAGTCAAGAAGGGGTTGATGGCTACCTGGGATGACTTAGAATCTGAAGAAGAAGATTCGGATGAAGAAAAAGCCAATGTTGCACTGATGGCAACCACAGAGGATCCCACAAGCTCTGAAGAACCAGAAGACAATGTATTATCAAAATCAGAATCTGACTCTGATTCTAAAGAGGTATTTTCTTACCTATCTCGTTCTGATATTGAATCATGTCTCTCTGAAATGCTGGAAAAGTACCAGAGTCTTCAGAGTAAATACAAGGACCTTAAACAAGTCTAAGCAATTACTTCTGAAACTCATAGAGAGCTTGTGAAATATATTTCCTCTCTAAATGAAAAAGTATTTTCTTTAGAAAGTAACAACTCTGCTTTGAAAAGCAAAATTTCAAAATTATAGAAGGAAATAATTTCAGAAGCATCTGGTATTGATTATGTCATCAGATATGATAGAGTATTCCAGTACTTTATGGCTAAAAGCATAGATAGAAGCAAATTGGTTTCCTTGATCTATGGAGTTAGCAGAAATGGCAGGAAAGGTTTAAGTTGTACAAAATCTATAAAACCTGGTTAAACCAAAACCTCTCTATGTGCATTTTGTGACTGCTGGCACTGAGCTTGATACTTCTACACAAACACATAAGCATACTAAGGATAAGAACTTTGTTCTAAAACCTAAGTATCATGCACAAATATCTCATGATTATCCTTCTTCTAAAAGACCTAAAGTTGTAAGAAACTATGGGAAAACTAACAAAAGAGGAGCCAAAACATGGGTACCTAAGGATAAAATAATTTATGTTGCAGACATCCTTAACAACTCAGTTGAAACACCAATCATGGTACCTAGACGGTGGATGCTCACGAAACATGGCAGGCAGAAGGTCTAGGTTCCAAGATTTGGAACTTAATCCCATAGGCTTTGTTGGTTTTGGAGGAAACCAGAAAGAAAATATCATTGGCTCTGGACCATTGGTAATCGTAAACTTCCCTCTAGTACTAATGTTCTTTTAGTTGATGGTCTGATGCATAACCTTTTGTCTATTAGCCAACTTAGTGACAATGGTCATGATATCATCTTTAATCAAAATTCCTGTAAGGTTGTATGTCAGAAAGATGGTACAATCCTTTTTAACGGAAAGAGGAAGAACAACATTTATAAAATTAGACTTTCTGATCTTGAAGATCAAAACGTAAAATGTCCAATGTATGTTAATGAGGAGCAATGGGTCTGGCATAGACGTTTGGGCCATGTTAGCATGAGAATGATTTATCAGATAAATAAGCTTGAATTATTCAGAGGTTTACCCAACCTGAAGTTCGCTTCAGATTCTCTTTGTGAAGCATGTTAGAAAGGCAGGTTTTCTAAAACTTCTTTCAAAGAAAAAAACTGTTGTTTCTACCTCTAGACCGTTAGAACTTCTGCACATTGATTTGTTTGGACCAGTGGAAACTGCTCCTATCAATGGAAAGAAATATGGATTGATCATTGTTGATGACTACAGTCATTGGACATGGTGATGCTTGTCGTGACTATATATAAAATATAGTCTATCGGGTACTTGACTGCAAGTGCACAGTTCAGTCGCTTTAGTTTTAAAAGATACCGATCCCACAGGGACCTATGGTCAAACTAGTGTTACTAACGTCACTATGTTTAGCTAAGGGAATGATTAGTAGAAGTTCGGGGGAAGAATAGTAAATCTAAGGGAAATTTAGTTTTAAGAAAGAATTGATGGAAGGAATCAGTATGCAACGCATTAATTGTCAGGGATTCGATAAGTCACCGGTGAATAGTTTAAATGCCAAATATCTCTCAGTAGAAAATATTTATTTAAAAAGCTTTATCTCACACTCTCGTGATTGTTGATTCGGCCTATAGCTTTAAGGCAGAATGTACGCTCTCGCTGTCCCATTTGAAGTTAAAATTACTTTTTGAAAATAAATAAGTTCTAATTGTTTTTAAAGTGCTCTCGCTGTTTTTAAACTCAATGCCTAATTTTTACTATCCAGCTCGAGCCTCACGCTCTCGCGATTGTTGGTTCTCACCTTAGTTAATTTCCCACTCTCGTGGCAAAATCATATTAAATAGCTTCTCACGCTTTTATGATAAATTTAATTAAATTTAAATTAAAAACTTTAGCCTAAAATATTGTTTGAGAAAAATAGTTTTCACCGATTATTATTAAATCTCATCTAATTAAATTGCTACACACCGACACCGATAGTTTAGCCGGACATGTTAAATAAGGCAAACACAGAGCATAAACAGATCAACATTGCGGCAAATATAATTATAATAATAATTGGGCTATAATAATAGCAATTTAATAAAAACCTGGCAATCGAAGTAACAGAGTATAGCGAATCTCGGAGTACTTGAGTAGTCCTCCACAAGTCGGTAGGCTTCTGCTTCTTCAATACAAATTGCTTACTAAAATTAAATAAAGTGTAGTAGTTCCCTAGTGTAGGAAACTACTACTATGGCTAACTGGAAAACGGAAAGGAAAAGGGAAAAAGGAATTCTAAAAAGAATGGCGAATGAACTAAGGCAACAGAAACAAAGTTGCTGAAAAGAAAATAACTAAAAAGCTAGAAAGCTGTAAAAATTAATTGCAGAGCGTAAGTGTAAATGTAGGCGTCCCCAATTTTTCCAACTTTGGTCCTTTATATATTGCTCCTTTAGGTCTTGGTGGTTGTCATACCCCAAAAATTACCCATCATTTTTCCTAAAAAAAAAAAAAAAAAAAAAAAAAAAAAAAAAAAAAAAAAAAAAAAAAAAAAAAAACGAAAAAAAAGAAAAAGAAAAAAAAAAAAATAATTAATTAATTAATTAATTAATTAATTAATTAAATAATTAAAATAAATATATAAATAAAATATAACAAATTATTTTGGACTTGGGTCTCCCTCATTCCAAGCCCATTACCCACGAAATTAGTCTATAAATACTGAAGTTTCAGTAGAGGAAAAAACACTTGGAGTTTACACTGGGAGATTCACTGGAGAAAGAAGGAAGAGAAGCAAAACACTCTGAGGTTTCCTTGGAACAAACCTTGAGGAAAAAGAAAGTGAGAGAACAGAGAAGGACGGATAGAAACTTTGGCATAGGAACCCTGCCTACCCGGAGAATTCAGAGTAAAGAAACCCTGAAGGCAGCCCATCTGCACCGAAGCCATCGCCGTCCAATTCCCGCTGCCTAACTTATTCCGATACTACAAGGGGTCAATCCCTTCAACCTTGAATTGGCAAACAGGTTTGCGTATCTCTATTGTTTATACTTTTAATTGGCCATATCTACATATATAATGCATCATGATTAAATGTTGATATATAATTTGCTTTCGTATGGGAATTTAAATATGCCTGAATACCCTGAATGTTTGACCATGTTATTCCTGTGATAAAATGCCATAAAATTCAAAGTTCCTAACGTGGGGCTGTTTTCAAATTCAAAATCCGTGGCCTATTCTGTTTTTTTTTGTTTTATCATAGCCATGCATTATTCATCCTATCCTATTTATTGTTGTGATATTTCTCCGGTGTAATCTTCGATTGCACCCTGATTTGGTGTTCTGACATGTTTCTTTTTTTGAGTTTCGTAAAGGTTCACATATCCCAGGAAAAGGTTATTGGCTAGGTATTCCACTTTATTTGTGGGATACCCTTGTGGAGTTTCACCCTAAATTAATTTTTTAATGTATTAATTTCTAATGTATTAATTTTTTAATATATAATTTTTAATAATTTTAATGTGGAGTTTCATCCTAATTATATAATTAATTGTAAAACTTTGCCTTTGAATAAGTGATCTTGGACCTCTCTTTGTTGCCTTACGATTACGATATTACGGTCATGTCCCGCGAACGTGGGGATACCCTTAGCAAAGACCCTTCGGTTAAATCATCATAAAATAAATTATAGTCCCTCGGATGTTGCCTTCGAATATACAACTTTGTCCCTCGATGACCCTCCGATGTTGCCTACAGTTAAAAGATGATAGTCCCTTCGAATGCTAAGGTATCCTCATAACTGTTGCCTTCAATGACCAATCGATGACCCTACGATGACCCGTTTACATCCAAAGGATAAAACTACTTATTTCTCAATAATAAGGACAGTTTTACCCTCATAAGGATAGGAAATACTCATAAAGACCTTGGGTCGGTATAACTCTTAATTGCTGGCTCACAACTTAAAACTTTTTTTTGCACCTCACACCTTTCAAAATGCCTTTAGAAAATCACCACTTGGTATACATTCATACTAGAATCATTACCGAGTTATATTTTTCTAAACAATTTTCAAAACTAAAACGGGATAACCACTTTGTATACATTCATACAAGAATCATTACAAAGTTAAATTCTCTTTTCAAAACAATTTTCCAAACAATTCACAAACACTTTTTTAGACAAAAATAATATAAGTGATCGAGCAATTAAGAGCCCATGGATAACCATGGATACAAAGGGTGCTAACACCTTCCCTTTGTATAATGTACCTCCCGAACCCAAAATCTAAATTAAGATCTTTCCTGTTCTTTTCCACCTTTCCTTATTGGATAAAAGAAAAGTCGGTGGCGACTCTTGCTAACCGCAACATTGCGATTAAAACCACAAAAAAGTCCAGTTCACCGTATGACAGAACTGGCGACTCCACTGGGGACCCTAAATATTTAAAAAGAGAGGTTACCTTAAAAACAAGATCACTTATTCAATTTGTCTGATTTATTTTTAAGGGATTGCTTGGGTATGTTATGCTTGAGTGAAAGATCCTACACCCGGATCTAGTGTACCTTAGGTAAGTAGCAAGAGATCATCGCGACTGTCCGGCGTATACTGGAATGGTCAAAATGATGGCTACGGTTAATGTGGCACTTTGGATGTCCTGATGTTCCTCATGTTAGTTGAGGAAATATTTGGCATTCGCGTGGTGTCATAAAAGCATTAACCAGACCTTTAGAACCCTAATTGACTCATCCTGGCCATTAGAAAGTAGTGAGATAACTGGCTTCGGTTCCGACTGGAGTTGGTTGAGACTCGATACTACACTCTTTGAGATTGGACTTTAGGGAAGCTTCGGTCAATCACTTGGTGTTGCACTGAAGTGGACTTAAGGAAAGGTCAATGATTTGAGATCCTTCTAGAACCCGGTTACTATTCTAAGACAGGTTGAACCAACCAAACTTCAGTGGGGAGGGTATTTACCTATGGAACTCACGCAAGCCTTAAAACCTAGGAATGATTGTTGTGTGACTTGCTTGTGCTTGTTATTTATCTAACAACATGACATCATAACAACATAACATCATAACATCATAACATCATGGCATTGTACTAACCATTTCAAGGATTTAGGGATTTAACTCTGCTAAAAAAAAAAAAAAAAAAAAAAAAAAACAAAAGCAAAAACAAAAGAGAAAAGAAAAAAAGCTCTTTTTGGTAGTTTATGCAAAGTTAAATCCCGAAAGTCCTCGAAAACATTTCATACATTGCATTGCATCGCATAACAGGTATTCTAAAGGATCAGTGTTCTCACGATTTTCCTGGCAAACAGATTCCAGCAGATTCAAACAGAAAAATGGATCTCGAACAAACTGTCAAAGATCTCCAGACTCAAAATACTCAGTTCAAGGAGATGATGCTAAGCTTATCCAAGGGGCAGGAGGAACTGAAGGCTCTTTTGGTCGAAAAGAAGAAAGACAAGAAGGCTGTGAGTTTCATTAACCCAGGAAGAAGGCGTAAAGGACAGGCTACGGGAATCAAATTTGGAATCCCGAATGGTCCAGAAGATGAGGCGGAGAATGATTCAGAGGAAGAGGATGCTGATTTCTCCAACCCTGAGGATGATGATGAGAAGTATGAAAATGAACAGTACTCTCCGAGAGATGATAAGTACAAATTGCTGGAAGAACGCATGCTAGCCATGGAGGGTCAGAAGACGCCCGGTCTGGATTTCGAAAGTTTGGGTCTGGTCTCCGATGTGACCATTCCTCGCAAATTCAAAATCCCCACTTTTACTAAGTACGATGGTGCATCCTGTCCTCAGATGCATTTAAGGGCTTATGTGAGAAAGATTCAGCCATATACTACCAATAGGAAACTATGGATCCATTTCTTCCAAGAGAGTCTGTCTGGCACACAGTTAGAGTGGTATTATCAGCTTGAGAGCTCTAACATCCACACCTGGACTGACTTAGCGACAACCTTCTACAAGCACTACCAGTATAACTCTGAACTAGCACCTACTCGGCTACAGTTGCAGAATATGACTATGGGATCTAAAGAAAGCTTCAAAGAATATGCTCAAAAATGGAGAGATTTGGCTGGCAGAGTCAAACCCCCTATGACCGATCGAGAATTGGTGGACATGTTCATGAGCACACTGATTGGCCCATTCTACAGCCATCTATTGAGGAGTTCCTCATTGGGTTTCACTGAACTTATATTAACAGGTGAACATGTTGAAAGTGGCATTCGAAGTGGGAAGATACAGGCGGCTACCTCTGATCCTCCGGAGACTCCTAATGACATCATTGCTCCTCTGCCAAATCATGACGAGACTGTCAATGCTGTGGAAGATACTGATAACGATTATGACTTGGATAGCTGGATTTCCCCAACAATTGGTGACGGACTCGACAATTGGAAGGCTGAAGACACTATCCCGATTTCCTTTAGTCGGGAGTAATTGTTATTGCTATTTTAGTATTTCAAAAGCATTATGTCTATACCCGGGGCATAATAGCTAATTTTTCAAGGGTTTTGTCATTTTCATAAGCATATTCATATTCAATAAATCAATGGACCTTGTTGCATTCAAATATTGCGCTCTTTATCTTTCCTGTCATTTTTCAAACAAGCTATGTTTTCTTGCACACACTCACGTAACAATTTGCCGATCCATATCCACTCTGGATCCTGTTGGTAATGACTCTGCTACTGTTCATTATGACTTTGAAAATCCGATCTACCAAGCCGAGGATGGAAGTGAGGAAGATTGTGAAGTCCCTGGAGAACTTGCCAGATTGGTACTACAAGAAGGAAAGATCATACAGCCGCACGAGGAATCAATTGAAATTGCAAATCTGGGTACTGAAATGGACAAGAAAGAAGTCAGAGGTTTCTGGGGACACTTGAATTACATTGCCCGATTCATTCCACACTTGACTGCTACCTGCAAACCCATCTTCAAATTACTAAAAAGGAAAAATCAAGAGATGGTATGGAATGATGAATAACAAAATCAGGAAATATCTCCAAGAACCTCCAATTCTGATGCTACCAGTTGAAGGAAGACCTCTAACTATGTATTTGACCGTGTTAGAAAATTCAATAGGGTGAGCTGGGGAAACATGACGAGTCTGGTCGAAAAGAGCATGTCATACACTGCCTTAGCAAAAGGTACCGACTGTGAAACAAGATACTCACAGCTCGAGAAAGCTTGCTGCGCTTTGGCTTGGGCTGCTCGCCGACTAAGACAGTATATGTTGAATCATACCACTTTATTGATTTCTAAGATGGATCTTATCAAATATACATTCGAGAAACCTGCTGTCTCCTGAAAGAGTTATCACTGATAATGGTACTAAACTGAACTCTGCATGCAGTTCAAAATAAAACACCATAACTCTTCTCCGTACCGGCCAAAGACGAACGGCGCCGTGGAGGCTGCTAACAATATCAAGAATACAACGGTAACATACAAAGACTGGCATGAGATGTTACCTTTTGCTCTTCATGGTTATCGTACTTCCGTGCGAACTTCGACAGGGGCAACTCCTTTCTCTTTAGTCTACGGAATGGAAGCCGTTTTACCAGTGGAAGTTCAGATTCCCTCTCTAAGGATCATGAAAGAGGCGGGCTTAGACGAGGACGAATGGATTCAGACTCGACTCGATCAGATAAATTTGATGGATGAGAAGAGACTTGCGGCTGTATGTCACGGGCAGATATATCAGAAGCGCATGACCAGGGCATTCAACAAAAGGGTCAAGAGACAAGTGTATCAAATTGGCGACTTGGTAATCAAACGCATCATCCTACCACAAACTGACCCCAGAGGCAAATGGACTCCCACATACGAAGGGCCATTTGTAGTTAAGAAGGTATTCTCTGGTGGAGCCATGATACTCGCTACAATGGATGGTGAAGACTTCCCACATCCCGTGAACGCGGACATAGTTAAAAAATACTACGCATAAAAGAGACCCGCTAGATCGACGTATCTAGGCAAAAGTAAGGGCATCCCGGCGAACCAAAAGGGTTCGGGCAAAAATTAGGGATATATAAAAAAAAATGTACACCCGGCAAGTCGAAAACCTGAAAAGGCGGCTTGGGCAAAAAAGGGTATCCTGGTGGACTGAAAACCTGAAAAGGCGGTCCAGGCAAAAATTAGGGATTAAAGCGTATGACTATGTCCCGTTCTCAGTCAACTTTCATCCAAGTTCGAAGGACTGACCAAGCCAATCACTTCTATCCGACAGCAAGGGATGAGATGCTCGAAGACATAATGACAGTAGTAGGCTTAAAATCAATAGGACTTCTTCCACATAGCTTTCTCTTTGTTTTTGACAATTTCCTCTTACTAGGATTTCTGTCTCCTTGTACACAGATTGCCTGTTCATAGGCCTCCTTTCAAAATCAATGCGATTCATTTCAAAAAAGATGCTTTTGTTTTACTTTTTCTGTTTTGGTTGCGTAAATGTCCATTGATTTAATTTGAATTAATATGTGCATTTGAATATGACTGATGTTTACCAAAAATATATGCGTAGAATAGCAATAGCAATTACTACCCGACTTCAGGATCGAGGAGAAGGTCTAACCATGCTTCCAATGAATCCGCTACCAATTCTATTCCCCCAGCAAGTCTGTTATTCCTCAGAAGAAATTAGCAGTATTCCCCGGCACAGCCAGTTACTCCCCAACAGAGGTCGGCATCATCAGACAGATTGATAATCTCATCCATCCTCAGCCAAGATCTGTGGAATCTTTCTACCATCAGACAGAATCAAGAACCCCCTGCCGAGAAAGGGTCATCGTTACAAATATCTCCAATCAGTAGATGGGGATTTATTTTCCCCAGTAGAGTCCCCAAGCAGAACTTCTCATACGCATAACTCATTCATTACATCATTTCACAGCATACGCATGCATACAACATTCGCATTTATTTTAGCATAACACGAAACATCTCATACATCATGACATAGCATGAAGCTAACTTTTCTTTGCAGGTTATTTATCCTCCTGATATAGTCAAAATAAAAGGTTCATTCAGACAGACACCTTTATCAATCACATTCAAGATTCAGATACATATTTCAAATACAGTTCATGGGAACATTCATTCTGACAACACTTCGATATCCTCCTAACGATGGCATCTTTAAGCCCATCCCAGACATTTATTGCAAGTACAACATATACAGGT
Source organism: Lathyrus oleraceus (assembly GCF_024323335.1). Taxonomy (NCBI): domain Eukaryota; kingdom Viridiplantae; phylum Streptophyta; class Magnoliopsida; order Fabales; family Fabaceae; genus Lathyrus; species Lathyrus oleraceus. The sequence goes on from NC_066581.1 coordinate 522,920,932, forward strand.
TATCAGATACAGCCTAACGTACGGTTCATTCTGATTCAGCCCAACATATGACTTCTTCAGCAACTCCAATGCGGTCTAACGTACGACCCATTTGGACCTTCAAATCCTCAGATGCTGCCTAGCGTACGGTACATTCAGGGGTGTAGTCTAGCGTACGACTACTTTCTTCTTCGGATACAGCCTAACGTACGGCTCATTCTGCAACTCAGATACGATCTAGCGTACGATCCATTCTGAACTCCAGCAACTCCAACTCGGTCTAACGTACGACCCGTTTGGATCTTACAACCCTCAGATGCTACCTAACGTACGGTACATTTCTGAAGTGTAGTCTGGCGTACGACTACCGCTTTCATCATCAGATGCGGCCTAACAGACGACTCATTCTGCGACGGTCTAACGTACGACCCGTTCGGATGTCCATCCCCTCAGATGCTACCTAACATACGGTACATTTCTGAAGTGTAGTCTAACGTACGACTACCCCTTTCGTCATCAGATTCAGCCTAACGTACGGCTCATTCTGCAACTCAGATACGATCTAGCGTATGGTCCATTCTGATCCTTTATCCCCAACAGCATATGACACACTCCGACTCCCCAGCGAAGTCGGCAGCCTAATGGATGACTCATTATACGGTCTAACGTACGACCCAGTATGGCACCCATGTCTTCAAATTGGCCTAATATACGGCGCGATCTGAAGCTTTCGTCATCAAACCTCTCGGATGGCACCTTTAAGCCCATCTCCATCAAGACCAACTGTCGATTCTCAAGTGCAAATTTTTGGGGCATTCTAGTGTTCAATAATCTTCCACCTCCAGACCACGAATGGCATACACGCCATCCTAACTCTCTCGGTTCAAGAATATTGAACAGGGGCAGCTGTCATACCCCAAAAATTACCCATCATTTTTCCTAAAAAAAAAAAAAAAAAAAAAAAAAAAAAAACGAAAAAAAAAAAACGAAAAAAAAAAAGAAAAAAAAATTTTAATTAATTAATTAATTAATTAAATAATTAAAATAAATATATAAATAAAATATAACAAATTATTTTGGACTTGGGTCTCCCTCATTCCAAGCCCATTACCCACGAAATTAGTCTATAAATACTGAAGTTTCAGTAGAGGAAAAAACACTTGGAGTTTACACTGGGAGATTCACTGGAGAAAGAAGGAAGAGAAGCAAAACACTCTGAGGTTTCCTTGGAACAAAACCTTGAGGAAAAAGAAAGTGAGAGAACAGAGAAGGACGGATAGAAACTTTGGCATAGGAACCCTGCCTACCCGGAGAATTCAGAGTAAAGAAACCCTGAAGGCAGCCCATCTGCACCGAAGCCATCGCCGTCCAATTCCCGCTGCCTAACTTATTCCGATACTACAAGGGGTCAATCCCTTCAACCTTGAATTGGCAAACAGGTTTGCGTATCTCTATTGTTTATACTTTTAATTGGCCATATCTACATATATAATGCATCATGATTAAATGTTGATATATAATTTGCTTTCGTATGGGAATTTAAATATGCCTGAATACCCTGAATGTTTGACCATGTTATTCCTGTGATAAAATGCCATAAAATTCAAAGTTCCTAACGTGGGGCTGTTTTCAAATTCAAAATCCGTGGCCTATTCTGTTTTTTTTTGTTTTATCATAGCCATGCATTATTCATCCTATCCTATTTATTGTTGTGATATTTCTCCGGTGTAATCTTCGATTGCACCCTGATTTGGTGTTCTGACATGTTTCTTTTTTTGAGTTTCGTAAAGGTTCACATATCCCAGGAAAAGGTTATTGGCTAGGTATTCCACTTTATTTGTGGGATACCCTTGTGGAGTTTCACCCTAAATTAATTTTTTAATGTATTAATTTCTAATGTATTAATTTTTTAATATATAATTTTTAATAATTTTAATGTGGAGTTTCATCCTAATTATATAATTAATTGTAAAACTTTGCCTTTGAATAAGTGATCTTGGACCTCTCTTTGTTGCCTTACGATTACGATATTACGGTCATGTCCCGCGAACGTGGGGATACCCTTAGCAAAGACCCTTCGGTTAAATCATCATAAAATAAATTATAGTCCCTCGGATGTTGCCTTCGAATATACAACTTTGTCCCTCGATGACCCTCCGATGTTGCCTACGGTTAAAAGATGATAGTCCCTTCGAATGCTAAGGTATCCTCATAACTGTTGCCTTCAATGACCAATCGATGACCCTACGATGACCCGTTTACATCCAAAGGATAAAACTACTTATTTCTCAATAATAAGGACAGTTTTACCCTCATAAGGATAGGAAATACTCATAAAGACCTTGGGTCGGTATAACTCTTAATTGCTGGCTCACAACTTAAAACATTTTTTTTGCACCTCACACCTTTCAAAATGCCTTTAGAAAATCACCACTTGGTATACATTCATACTAGAATCATTACCGAGTTATATTTTTCTAAACAATTTTCAAAACTAAAACGGGATAACCACTTTGTATACATTCATACAAGAATCATTACAAAGTTAAATTCTCTTTTCAAAACAATTTTCCAAACAATTCACAAACACTTTTTTAGACAAAAATAATATAAGTGATCGAGCAATTAAGAGCCCATGGATAACCATGGATACAAAGGGTGCTAACACCTTCCCTTTGTATAATGTACCTCCCGAACCCAAAATCTAAATTAAGATCTTTCCTGTTCTTTTCCACCTTTCCTTATTGGATAAAAGAAAAGTCGGTGGCGACTCTTGCTAACCGCAACATTGCGATTAAAACCACAAAAAAGTCCAGTTCACCGTATGACAGTGGTTGAGAAATTTAAGGAGGATTGGTTTGAATGAGGAATACGGGGGAGTCATGCTGTTGGAGAGATTTTAGGCACGTTTGGGTGCCTGTGATTGACTGTTTCAAAGCGTGAATTCTAGCCGCGTGACGCTCGTCATGGGCCTGTGACGGTCGTCACAGGTTGGGTCGTGACGGTCGTCATGAAGCTGTGACGGTCGTCACATCAACAATTTCTGCATTCTGGTTTTCTGCTTTCTCCTGTGCTTTCTCATCCGTTTCTTCTTCTTTTTCTTCCTTTTCTTCATTTTGCTCATTAATGCTTAGAGATTCAAATACCTGCAAAAACAACTCGAGTACTTGCGGAATAATCGGAATATTAATTAAAATGGTATGATCTTTGAGTGTAAATCAAGACAAATATCTGATGTATTTTTGCGTTATCACATGGGTAAAGTTCTTGAAACATAAGGATGAGTCACATTATGTGTTTTCTACCTTCTGGTCACTAGTGCAAACAAAAATGTATTGCAAAATAGTCAAAGTCAGAAGTGATCATGGTGGAGAATTTGAAAATAAACATTTTGAAATCTTTTTGATTCAAATGGTATTTCCCAGGATTTCTCCTATCCTAGAAATCCATAACAAAATGGAGTTGTAGAAAGGAAGAATAGGACTTTGTAAGAAATGGCTTGCACTATGATCCAAGAAACTGATATGGCTAAACATTTCTGGGAAGAAGTAGTTAAAGCAGTGTGTTACATTCAGAATAGGATTTCTATTTGACTTGTTCTGGGTAAGACTCCTTATGAATTGTGGAAGAATAGAAAGCCCAACATTTCTTATTTTCATCCTTTTGGATGTGAATGTTTTATGTTAAACACTAAAGAGAATCTTGGAAAATTTGATTCTAAAGCACATAAGTGTTTACTGTTAGGATATTTTGAATGCTCTAAAGGCTACAGAATCTTTAACACAGAAACACGAATTATTGAGGAATCAATTCATGTTAGATTCAATGATAAGCTTGACCCTTAAAAGTCAAAGCTAGTTGAGAAATTTGCAGATCTGAAGATCAATCTTTCAGAATCCAAAGAATATGTCTCTGGAGAAAAAGACTCAGAAGGCAAAGCCAAAGAATCTGAAGAAACAACTACACCAAAAACAATCATTGATCCAACTCATCAGAAGAAGAGTAGATCAATAACTTCTCATTCTGAAGAACTGATTCTAGGAGACAAGAATGCTTCAATCAGAACTAGATCTTCATTCAAACCTTCTGAAGAGACTCTTCTAGGTTTGGTGTCTCTGATAGAACCCACAACAATTGATGAAGCTCTTCTAGATAATGAATGGATTATGGATATGGAAGAAGAACTGAATCAATTTACCAGAAATGATGTTTGGGATCTTGTTCGGAAACCAAAGGGTTTCCATGTCATTGGAACCAGATGGGTCTTCAAAATCAAGCTGAATGAGAAAGGCAAGGTTGTCAGAAACAAAGCTCGACGGGTAGCATAAGGTTATAGTCAGCAAGAAGGTATAGCCTATACATAAACCTTTTCTTCAGTTTCCAGGTTAGAGTCTATTCGTCTTTTAATTTCTTTTATAGTCAATCATGACATCATCCTTTATCAGGTGGATGTTAAGAGTGCATTCCTGAATGGATATATTTCTGAAGAAGTATGTGTGCATCAACCTCCTGGTTTTGAAAGTTCTCAAAATCCTAATTTTGTTTTTAAAATGAAAAAATTTGTGTATGGTCTGAAGCAAGCTCTTAGAGCTTGGTATGATAGACTAAGCAACTTTCTTTTGGAAAATGATTTTACTAGAGGGAAAGTGGACACAACTCTCTTTTGCAAAACCTTCAAGAATGATATTCTGGTTATGCAAATTTATGTTGATGATATTATTTTTGGTTCTGTTAATGCATCATTATGCAAGGATTTTGTCAAGTCTATGCAGGTAGAATTTGAAATGAGCCTGATGGGAGAACTTAAGTTCTTTCTGGCAATCCAGATTAATCAACAATCAGAAGGAACTTATATTTATTAGAGCAAATACACAAAGGAACTTCTGAAGAATTTCAACTTATCAGAATGTAAGCAAGCAAAAACTCCAATGCATCCTACATGTATTATGGAGAAAAAAGAGGTAAGAAGTAAGGTAAATTAGAAGCTATTCAAAGGTATGATAGGTTCTCTTTTATATCTATCTGCTTCTAGACCTGATATCTTATTCAATGTCTACTTATGTGTTCGCTTCCAATTAGATCCTACGGAAACTCACTTAACTAATGTTAAGAAAATATTTAGGTATCTGAAAGGTACTACTAACCTTGGTTTATTTTATAGAAAATCTAGTGAGTATAAATTAGTAGGCTATTGTGACGCTGACAATGCTGGAGACAGAATTGAAAGAAAAAGTAATTCTGGAAGTTGCTAATTTTTGGGAGATAACTTGATCTCATGGTCCAGTAAGAGACAATCAACAATTGTGCTTTCAACAGCCGAAGTTGAATACATTGCAGCTTCTGGATACAACACTCAGATACTCTGGATGAAGAGTCAGCTGGAAGATTATCAGATATCTGAGAGTAACACTTTTATTCTCCGTGATAATACTTCTGCTATTTGTTTATCTAAGAATCCTATCTTGCATTCTAAGGCTAAGCATATTGAAATAAAACATCACTTTTTACGTGACTATGTTCAGAAAGGGTATTTTTCATTTAAAATTTGTTGATACAGACCATCAATGGGCTAATATCTTTACAAAATCCCTTGCTGAAGATAGATTCGTGTTCATTCTGAAAAACTTATTTATGAAATTATATCCATAATGAAAAGATGTATTTCAAAATGTTTAAGTCTTCAGAACTCTAGATTAGATTATGAGATTGTTATTCTTTCTGACTCTAAAACATGAGCTTTTTGAAGTAAGGAAGTTTTCATGAATCAGAAAGATTCTGATCAGAAGCAATCTTATTGATTTGTCTTCCTGATTCTGAACAGTTATTGCATTAAATAATTGTCTTGTTGTTTGATTTCATGTGGTTCTTAGTGGCGACAGCTGTCCCACTTTCTGAGCATGCGTGATAAAAGCGTGACACATTGGGTTTAGGAATTCTTGGAATCAGGTTTAAACTCTTAAGCTCCCCCATATGACTGGGTATTCCCTTTTTGTCATCATTGTAAAATTTTCTATATAAACCCACTTCACTCACATTTTCACACTACGCACACATTACTCCCACACTTTCAGTTTTCAAACCTAAAAACAACCTTTTCCCTCTGCAACTGTTCTTCATCTTCATCTTCTTCAAATGGATGAACAACAACAACACTCTTTAAGTTCTTCAAAGGCAACTGAAAATAACCCCACCTTGGAAGGGATACCTGAATTGACTCTTCATACTCCTGTCAGCGAGTTAATGGTGTTATGCAAAACCATCGTTGATTTCAAAAACTTGAAGGAAAACGATTTTGATTTCACTGAAACCTTGGAACTTCAAGGTTGGAAAACATTCTTCGAGGGACTCACATGCCTAGTTTATCCAATTCTCGTTAAGCAGTTTTGGGTGCATGCAACTGCTGAAAAGGAAACTCTTACTTCATATGTCATGAATAGGAAAATAGTTATTACTGAGAAGTCAATAGCTGATCTTATCTCTCATGATGGTAAAAGGAAAAGGATACATAATGCTACGATCACCGCTAAGAGAGAAGTTGTCATTTCTCCAGTTATCTTCAAGGAGGAAACAAACTTTGAAGATGATATGGTCCTATTGCTAAGGACTTGACTAGGAACCTAAAAGTTTGGTTCAAGATTATTTTGGGTTGTATTCACCACATGCCTAGCACAAATAATTCTGACTATATCAACACTCGTCAGAAGTTCATGTTATTTTGTCTAGAGAAGGGTGTCAAGCTGGGACTTCCTTCCACTATGTTCAAGTTCATGAGGGATTATATCCGACAATCCATAACTGGTGGTTCTTCTAAGAAGACAAAGAGAAAGTTCATTCCCAACGACGGACTAATTTTTGACATTCTTGTGGAAATTGGTTTAGTAGATGACCTTCTGGTCAGTGGATTGACAGAAGAACTGGTGAAGGATGCTAGAAAGGTATTTTAGGGAAAGAATTTGAAGAGTATATGACTCATCTCTAGAATTCAAAGGCCATATTTCATTCTTTCTAAGGATGATATTTGTGATACAAGCAATCCGATTGATGACTACCCAATCTTCACCAAGATTGATCCTCCACAGGTTCTGATGGCTTATTTGGAAAGTTGTCTGAAGGATGGACTTGACCCATTGGTGGATCCATTCAACCTTCCTGAGACTTGCCCTGATATTCATGAGAAGAGAACGAAGGAATTCAGAGGTAAAGGATCTTCTAGGGCTTATAATAAGAAGAAGAATGGTGTTTATCTGGATGAAGTCGAGGTGCCTCTAAGTGAGCGTCAAAAGGCAATGATTCTGAAGGATACTTATGGAGTCGTCCAGTCTTCTTCAAGAGCTTCTGATGTAGCATTTGGTAAGCTTCCTACTGATAGCACTCAATTTAATTATTATTCAATTCTTTCTAAAAAGATCTTACCAATCCAACCTCCCCTTTCATCTCAACCGATTCTTTCTGAACCTATCCTACTTCCACCACCTCAGTCAACCTTTATCAATCCTATCACAGAAAATCCTTTAGTTTCTGAACCTTTGTCAGAATAACAAGAGATACCACCGCCACCATCTCCTCCACAGTTACAAAATTCACACATTTCACCACCATGTATTTCTGCTCCCTAACCAACAAATCCAAATATAACAACCCCAATAACATCTCCCTTAATAGTTTCTGATGGACACATTTTAGATGAAACTCTTGAAGGTATGTTCAAATTTGAACGCAAACCAACTTCACCTGATCATGAATCATCTCCCATTATTGACCCATCATTTCCTTCCGTATTTGGTCCTGACTTTGATAAGTCTATAATCAACCTTACAGTTAAATACCCCAAACAACCAATAAAATCATCCCTTAACTTTGGTAAGGTTCTGAGGAAATTTGAGTCGGAATCTAAAATTCGTCTACATGAAGCAATGACTATCAGTCGTTCTTTAGCAAATCCGGTTGTGAGTGATTCGGCATGGGAAGCTTACAGAAGCTGGATGAACTACAAGATTTATAAGTTGGAGGATCTTGGGAACACTCTTGCTGAAAGAAAATTTTGTTCTGGGTTCATTCCCTAAATGGAACTCTGGAAGTTAAGAAACTTCCAACTCTGTCTTCCTGCTCCAAAAATCAAGGAAGCGACTCCTAAGGTTATGGAAGAAGAAGTTGCTCCAGCTGCTCCAGAAACAGAGATTGCTCAACACCTTAAGTCTGCTCCAGAAGTTGATGTTGCTTCTGAACCTCAAGATTGTGCTATGGAAGAAGCTACTACCAGATTGTCGTCTCAGAAGCTTCTGCCTCTCAGCTTATCCCTGTTGCACTTCTGAAGACAATCGAGGAAATCAAGGTTGATAATGCAAGGGTCAATGAGCATCTGGACAAGCAATATATCATGTTTCAATTGATTCTCTCAAAGCTTCCTCCGCCTCCTCAGTTTTCTTTTTAGTTTCTTGAAAATTTCTTTTGCTTCTTATCAGTTGTACCTTGCACTTCCTTTTGGCAAATTTTCAACGAAAAATGTTTATTTCTCTTTATTTATTTATTTTTTGTCTTGTGTCTTTTTGATTGATGACAAAGGAGGAGAAAACATAACTTTCTAAAGGGGAAGAATTATTGTTTATTTTGATTTCTAAAGGGGGAGAATTAAAAACCCAAACATTGATTAATGTTTTCTGCAAACAACTGCTTCGAAAAAGAGTTTGTTAAGTGTTTTTGCAGGGTTATTTCACAAGAATCGGAATGGCTCATAATATGTTCTTTCTGAAAATCATGGATTTAAAATCCAGCTATAAGAGAGATTTTCTTCTATAGTAATCAAGACATGAAAAGTCAAGGTTCTAATAAGAAAACTTGCTCTTTTAAAGAAGATAACCAGCTCTAAAGTTTCTTCTAAAGAACTCACAAAGCTTCTAAAGTGAAACTTATCAGAATGATGATGTTATCAAACTAGTGCTTTGGACAACATCAATTATCTTCTGAAGATAAACCAGATTCTGATAGAATATTCACTCTGGTGTTTCAAAAAGGTTAAGCAGGAAAATGTTCTTTCATTCTGATTTTATCTTTATAGGATTATAATTCTTAAGAGGAGCTTTGTGCTTCTGTAATATGTATTCTTCTGTGATTACCTAGTACAAAACTATTCATCAAAATACATGTTTTGTCATCATCAAAAAGGGGGAGATTGTTAGAACAATATTTGATTTTGCATCTATACCTTGAGTTTTGATGATAACAATAATGTATTTGTGTGAGAACAATTTTGGTACCCTAATGGTTTGTTATTGCGTAGCTTTAATAACAAGTTATGATTCCGAATATATGATGTGCAACGTCATCAGTTTCTGAACTATGTGTTCTAAATCCGCTTTTGCACCAGCTATTAGAAGTTCTGAAAGACGTCAATATTGTTAATGTAATGTTATTTCTGCTTCTGAGTTGTTTCACTCATTAGAAGCTTCTAAGGAAACATTATGTTGCTGCTGCAATTTTCTCTCAGTTCATGCTTCTAGACATGACTCTGATCACCAAACTTTTGAAGAATGCCAAGCTTTTGAAGTTGTGTTATGTAGCTGAAGATTCTGAAGATCTCAAGCCAGACGATTGAACTTATTAAGGTTCTGACTGAGGATTCTGAAGATACGGAAGATCTCAAGCCAGTCTACTGACGTTGTCAAGGTTCTGACCAAAGATTTTGAAGTTTCTGAATCAAGCTTTATGTTTCTTCATTTCATGCTTTATCAACTTTCATCAGAAGCCAATGAATTTGAAGATAAGATCAAAATGGGAACGTGATCAAATAGTACATGGTACAAAAGGGACATCCTTTCCACTACCTTATTTTGTGGGTAAGGACAGTACTATACATCACACATGTCACTGATTTTATGGGTAAAAGGATAGTATGCAATATCATTCCTTTCCTATCCAACAGTGGACAGCCGCTCAAATGAGCTTTCCCCATTTTGCCCTCCAACGGTTCTATGCTTATGCTATATAAGTATGACTTGGAGACTTGAAGTAAAACACTGGTTACACAAATATTTTGACAAGTTATTTTCTTTGTGAAAGGCTATCATTCTTTTGTAAATTATTTTTCTTTACATGTTTGTTATTAATTTGTGTAAAATCTGCTTGTGTAGAAGCATCTTGTAACACACAAAATATTATTAAAACTATTTGTTTGATTCCTTAAGGAGGTTATCCTTGAGAAGACAAAGAAGGTTGTTCTTTGTGAGTCTTTAAGAAGACAAAGATTTAGTTGGATCCTTGAGAAGACAAAGAAGGTTATTCTTTGTGTTTGTTGTAATATGTTGATTATAGTGGATTAAGTCCTCATGTATAAGGCAAAATCACCTTGACGGGTGGAATGGATTAGCTTTGAGTTTCAAGCGAACTAAGATAAAAATACTTATGTTTTTATCTCTTTGTTATTAACTTGTTTGTGGTGTTCTTGTTTTGGAAAAAGATTTTGCTTGTAAAACCCAATTCAAACCCCTTTTTCTTGTGCTTTTCACACCTTCGGCCATGTGTGGCTTGATACTTTTTGAAGTTTTTAAAGGGACTTTTGGCACACTTTTGGCATATTTTCTTCTGGAAACTTAATTCTGGCTGTGGGCAAATATTGTGGAGCTCTAGAGTGAATGTTTTCACCATTAGAAGACGAATTCTAATAAGTAATCCATGTATCTTTGTTTTATGAATTATTTAGTTATGAGTAACTAATTTTTTTATGTTAGGTTTCGTTCAGATGAACCTGTATGGATTTGTTGAGACCATATGTTAGGTCTGTGTATTGTTTACGCTTTTGATTATTCAGTTTTTTATTCAATTAGTGTTTATGTTTAATGCTTTACATGCATTTACGAGTGTCCATGTATCGATTCAGATTCATGTTGAGTACTAACCCTAATTGTGTGAATCAGATCTAAGTTGACTTTCCAATCTAATAATTAAGTTAGAGATTGAAAATCGTAAGGTTGTGACTTAGAGTTTAATGAACGAACATCGCTTATTTTAACTATCGAATTTTCCTAAGAGATTAAGAGATTATAGCTTAGGACATCGAGGTATACACCAAGAGATTGGGTATAGTGGCTAAGTTAGACCATCGTGGTAATTGAAATAATCGTCATACGGGTAGATAAACGCTAGCATCAACAAAGACATACATGGGATTCAAGACGAAACCTAACCACCTTTCGCAATCGGATAAATTTTCTATTTTCCTTTTCGCTTTCAAACTCGAAAACCCCCTATTATTACTTTTAATTCTTACAATTGTACACCTTGTTAAATTGCAATCCTCATGGAGATGATCTTTTAAGTATTACTTTGACAATATCGGTACACTTGCTGATTTATCAACATCTGCTTAGCGGATACCCGGACAAATATGGGGAGAATACATATATCATATTTATCCAACAGGGCGAGCACATATATCATACTATTTGTCCCTATGTATATCCATTTACATCCCTAGTCTTAAGACCACAAAAAAGGAGATTATATAGTAAGAAAGCACTAAAAAAATTAACATATTAGATATAGAAGTTGTATTTTCATATATCCAATATTTTATTACATGATCTAACATATGATCCAATTTTTTCATCAAGTTGAATCAGATTCTAATACCATTTGTCGGATAGTTTGGACAAGAAAAGAGAAATGCTCCAGGACTAGAAGAGAATGAAAAAGCATATCTCCTCACAAAACTTTAAAACATAAGGTATATGGTCACCTCTTTAATACATCCAATATTTACTCATTCTAAGACGACATGAGACTTTATCACTCCACTTATATCAAAAGAGTTTATAATCCTATTTTTTATAGTGGAAATATTTTTTGGATTAGATTTGTTATTTTTTCCTTTCACATATTGCAAGAGTTTTTTACATAAATTTTTTTGGTGTGATTTTACTACTTTACTCTTTTTGTTTATATTTTTTCTTAGTGCCAATTTTGAGTTTACATAGGAGGGAAATAATATCAATATTTGTCAATAATGGGGAACTGGGATTGAAGGAGAATTGCGATCCAAAACGCAGCGGAAATTAAAATTTTCTCCTTTAGAGATCCTTACGAATGGTCATGATCAGTGATAGAATATTTACCTCTTGTGACGATTGAAACCTTTGATGCAGATCTCTTGTGACGATAAAAAACCTTTGATGCAGATCCACGGAGCGATCACGAACGTTGAACGATGACAACGTCTCTACTCAGTCCACACGAACGGATTCCTTCAATCACAGTGCTAGCTGGTACGAATGAAGGCTTTGAGTGAGTGTGAGAGAGAGAGAGAGAGAGAGAGAGAGAGAGAGAGAGAGAAAACGAAAATAATGCAACCGCGATGAATGCTTCTGCACAAGGGTTCTATTTATAGAACCACTTGTGTGGGCTTCAAGCTAAAAAGCCCACTTAAGTGTATTTTGGCCCATATCTTATAATATGCCCAAAATCACTTAAGCCCATGGTACCTTACCATATTTCGTATTCTACTCAAGTACACCGTACCTTTACGATGTTCTACAATTCACTTAAGGGCACCGTACCTTACGGTGTTCCTTAGTTACTCTATCTCTCATCAATCCGTCCTTTGTGTGTGACCCTGTAGGTTTTCGTGACGTTGGCAATTATATTAAATCACGCATTTAACATAATAAACAGTGAGCGGTATCTAGCAACACATCACTGCTACCCAAGACACGAAAATGTCATGTGATCTGACAAAACCTTCAGTTATAATACTTATGTGTATAATTACCCTTTTGCCCTTATGTCTATATTGAACACAAGGCATAGACCGTGTCATCCTTGTCCAGTTCAATATTGGGCCCATAGACATTTATCCTGTTATGCAGGATGGGCAAATTCCATCTAGATCACTCATGTCCCTCAGCATGCTTCGTGGAGTACCCATCAACTGTCTTTATGGTTATCCAGTTACGGACAACGTTTGATCAGCAATAAAGCACTCGACTCTACATCTAGGGTCCATAGTGGTTTCAGGTCGAAGAGTGGTATACACCATTATCACCATGAGAATAACTTATGACACTTTGCATAACTTTCTATATAGTATTCTCATAGCGGGTCAATCCGGTATAAATATTACTCCTAATATTCATACCTATGTTTAAGACTTGATAACTCTTTATCCATGATCCATGAGATGTGATTATCAGTCTACAAACATAATAGTCTTAATGCTTTAATGTTATCCCACTTCACACTAAAGCTCGACTACGGATACTTTAAGAATAGTGTCCTTATGTTTAATGTGCTCTCATGATTAAGTCACACTTAATACATTAAACGGACTATCTATTCCAGGGACTTTATTAATCAACCATAATAAAGAAAATGCCTTTTATTATTAATAAATAATTCGATACAAGTACCAAAAGTATTGGCCTCTAGGGCTTACACCAACAGGGATAACTTTAGTTAGGGCCTATAAGAGGTTGGCATAAGTCTCGCCGACATAAAGATGCCATGAAAGGGTGAGGGGAGGATGAGGGTAGTTTCACATGGAGAGAACATGAGCTTGCTCACCCGACCCGTCACCTTTAGAACGCAAATCACCCGACCTAATCTGACTTACTTAACACCAGGTAATTTATGGATGTGTCATGACATATATAAAAGGAAGTAACATACACATTTATGGCTCCTTATAATAATCACTCTCCTTCTAAGAGGGAGAACCCTTCTTTTTATCCCTATGACCTAGTTGAGCAGGTATATAGTAGAACCGACTTCAAGCAGTTACTTGACATGGGGGTCAGGTCTATATAAACTATAACCTAGTAGTTAGAATGGTGGATTCACTTTTTCAAATTCAACATATAAATCTTTTTTTATCTCTTATATGCAAAAAAAAATTCTCATCATTGTATTTATCACAAGTACAATTAGCACCCACTGTGGATTCACTTTTTCATATTCAGCACCTAAAGCCCTTTTTCTCTCTTCTATACAACCAATCTTAAAATTGTTGTATTTATCACATGGACACCCATCGTGGAGCCTCAATAATAGTGACCTAGGACAAACTCTCACTTAATACCAAGTTTCCTTAATCATACTTTTACCATGGTGAGATAAGACAATGTTGCCACTAGTAGTGGCGGAAATGATGGTGAGGCCATAATAGAGATGTAGACCGCTATGGATGAGTTATGTTTATCCAAAGAAACCCTTCAAGGTAACATCTTGCACCTTCAACAACTGTGACATGAAGATAACCTCCCATAAGGAGAAGAGATCCTGGATCCCCAACCTCTCTTTTGCAAAATCTAGGGCGCCCCGGTCCCAGAGAACTTCAAAACATTATTCCTTATATCTTTTAATGGAAAAAGAAATCCTTATGAACACCTTGTTGACATCAACACTCATGTGTAAATAATTAAATATATTTACTCTCTAAAATGCAAGCTCGTATCTAGTACTTTCAAAGAGGTGACTTTGAGGTGGAACATGAACCTCTTTCGACTTTCTGTGGCTAGTTATAAAAAAAATTCAAGGAAATTAATCCATTAATTCTTGACGAGCAAACATCAAAGGGTCTATACAACCAACATACTAAATGTATGTTATAGGCATTTTAAGTTCTTGAGGGAATATCTTGCTTGATTAATGGGAACAATTCAAAATGACTTAAATGCATGACACTTGAATGAGTCTCTTGCCCAAAAACCTGCAACTTCTATGGCCCAAATTATGGCACACGCTAGGTGTTATATCAAGGGGGAATAAAGCAATGCAAAAATTAAAGTTTAATATGTCAAAGAGTGTGTTGTCGAAGGGTACGATTCCTCATAACAACAACACCATAGTTACTATACCTCGCTTGTTTGAGACTAGGAAAATTTCAAACGCATTAGGAGGCCTACAAGAAAGTTTACACCTATCTTAACACCCACCGAGAACAAATTTGGTGTGAAATTATCCATATGCATGACACCCCACCTTCTATAACTCTAAAGTGGGAGGTCACAGGGAAAAATATCTACAGGTGGTACAAATACTACAAGGTTAAGTTTTATCACACTAACGACTATCATAGCTGGAGAGGGAGATAAAAAAACTTTATCCAAGAAGGGAATTTAAAAAAATATGTCCAAAAAAATTCTTGTCAATTAGGTGGTAGATCTTGCCCTCAAGGGTGATACCAACCCAAAATCCCATGATCCAGAAAAGATAAAGAACTAGAAGGGGGGAAGACATGTCAGTCTTCCATACACTTAATACCATTGCGGAAGGACTCATTGGGATGGAGAGTCTAGCTCCTCCTAGAGAAGGTATGCTTGCAGGTTATGGTCGTGGAGGACTCGCCTCCTAAGCAAAGATTAATACATAGCCTGTAATTTCTTTCTCCTATAAAGACGCTAAACGGATCCTTACCCATGAAAATGATCCTATAGTGATAAAGGTATAAATGTCAGACTGGAAGGTAAAGCAAGTTTTAATAGATCCCATAAGCTTGGTTAACGTCTTGTATTAGGACACCTTTGAGAGACAAAAATTTGATCTAGATGATCTACATTTATTCAATGACTCCCTAGTCGACTTCTCAGGTGAGCATGTCCAAGTGAAGGGTTATACCACCCTCAAAATGGTTATCGCATTAAAAGAGAATTTGAAGTTGATCAAAGTTTGATACCTTATCATTGACACCCCCTTATCCTACAACATTATTATTGGGTTGCCAACTTTAAATCTTTTAGAGGCCACATCGTCAACATTATACATGAGTATTAAGTATCCTCTGAAGAATAGGAATATAGGCATGGTCCAATAAGATTAGAAGACCGTCTCGAAAATGTTACCAATATAGTTTAAGAATCGGAAGAAAAAAACAATGATCATGTGTGTCGCCTTAAAGATGGATATCTGTAGGATGAACTTTGTGCATTCAGATCCTAGAGAAGAGCTTAAAAGAGAAAAATTTATGATCACACAATACCTGAGGGATGTGCAAATAGGGCTTCTTGAATTCTATACCACCAAGTTGGGCACTTCCTTAACAGATGTTGAAGAAAGAGAGTTAGTTGCCTTGCTCCAAAAAAAACATTGATATGTTCATCTGGTCCCCCTCTGGAATGTTGGGGATCAACACCATGGTCGTATGTGAATGCCTTTCCACAAATCCCTCGATGAGACCAATGTCCTAGAGAATTTGTAAAGTATGCGAGGAGAAATAGACTGCCATTTACAAAAAAATGGGAAGCTAAATAAGGTTGGAATCATAACAAAAATACCCGACCTAGATAACAAATATGGTGCCAGTACAAAAAGCATTAGGAAAGTAGAGGATGTGTGTAGACTTCACCAATTTGAACTTGGCATTCTCCAAGGATCCTTCATAAAAAGTACCATGTTAAAACCAGAAGTGCTTGTAGTCATATTCTTCCTCCTAAAATGATTAGTCTTTAAATAGGAGTTAGAGTATGATGTCACTTGTTGGACAAGTGACTAAAGCTTTTAACACAGGCTGAGCTTACGAACTGAGTGAGAGTTTTAATTAAAGAGACCTCCCTAACCAAATGGAGATTTTAGATGATTTACCTCAACAACCAAACAAGAGATTGTAACTTGGTTTAGCTCACGACTAAAACAAAATATCTCTCAAAGAGATATTGCAATATTTCTCTTACACCGGACCTAAACACCTCGTAGATATAAAACTTCAATCTCAAAATCACCAAGGCAAACGTGAGAAAAATAAAGACAATGATATATATATATATATATATATATATATATATATATATATATATATATATATATATATATATATATATATATATATATATATATATATATATATATATATATATATATATATATATATATATATATATATATATATATATATATATATATATATAGAGAGAGAGAGAGAGAGAGAGAGAGAGAGAGGTTGCAGTGCCCTAAATTTTGGCCACCTCTCTACTATTCTATGGGTTTTAGTTGTATTTCGTCTTAAATGAATGAGATAGTTGTTTTGGTAGTAGAGTCAATATAAGGAGTAACAAGCATATGGTCCTGGATTCAAATCCTACATTTCTCACTTTTTTATGTTTTTTCTCTTATTACCTTTTTTTTAAATGCATTTTTTATTTATTATTTTTTTAAAATATTTACTTTTTGTTTTCCCTTTAATTTAATAAAAGAAATTAATCAAAAAATATGAAGAAAAAAAATATCAAAAGTGTTCAGATTCAATATATTTTTTCATAGTTTTTTTTATTGGTCAATTTTTTCAGATCTCGTTTCTGATTGGTTGTGTTTTGTCACAGTTAATTATTTTCCATTTTTAGTGACCTAATTTGTCCTATAAATAGGACTTTTTTTCTCACTATTAAGAGGACACGAATGAGGACCAAAAGGAGAATTACACAGACACTCTCAGCAAGTATTACACGGAGTCCAAATTTTTTTCTTTTTAATTATTTTGCACATTTTTTTTCTTTTACTTAAAACTTTTTCTTTTTGTAAGTGAAAATTCTAGAATTATTTAATACATCAAGCATATCAAGCATTTGGAACATTGACAACATGTAAAAGTAAAAGGCTTACTTTCAAAGAGAGAAAATGGAACAATATTACCTTCCGTATGAATGGATGAAGGATGCACTCGTATGTGATTGAACTTCCAATGAAAGTTAGAGTAAAAGTATATAAAGTGCATGCAACAAATCATATTTAGGCAAGATTTGAGATATCAAGTATGCCCAATTCCCTTCGAATGTTGAAAACGGTTCAGTCGTAAGAGGTTTTATAATATAGTTGCAAGTTTATTTTTGCTATCAACGTGCTCAAATACGACACCTCCTTTTTCAACATGCTCACGTAGAAAGTGGTAACGTATCTCAATATATTTAGTGCGAGAGTGTAATACCGAATTTTTAGTTAGATTAATAGCACTAGTGTTGTCGCACATAATATGAATATGTTTTAGTTTAATATCAAAATCAAGTAATTGTTATTTGAGCCACAATATTTGAGCACAATAACTACCGGTTGCGACATATTCCACCTCGGAAGTTGACAAAGCAACGAAAACCTGTTTCTTGCTATACCAACTTACTAAGGAGTTTGAAAACATGTGGCAAGTTCCACTAGTACTTTTCCTATCCGATTTGCAACTGGAAAATCTGAATATGTATAACCAACCAAATTACAATCGCTTCCTTGGAATACCAAAGCCCATGCTTAGATATACCATGAAGGTATCTAAGGATACGTTTTACGGATTTTAATTGTGACTCCTTAGGAAACGATTGTTAACGAGCGCACATACACACTCTAAACATAATTTATGGCCTAGATGCAGTAAGATATATAAGAGATCCAATAATATCTTTATACTTCTTGACATCAACATCCTTATCATTTTCATCTTTTTCCAAGTTTCCATTTATGGGCATTGGAGTGTCAATTGATTTTGCATCTTCCATACTGTCATACCCCAATTTTGTTCGGACATTTTAAAACTTTCATAAGTTCGATTTTAATTTCAGTTTGCATCATTTCTATAACATGACATGCATTTCATCATGGATAATACCTAAAATATCAGTCGGAATAAACTCTCGAATATACAGACAAATTGGTTAAATCATTTCTCAAGTACGTGCAAAATCAATGGGTAAAAAGTTTCGAAATCAAGCTTGCAGACGTCAATATTATTAATCTACGGTTTGCGTAGTTTAATGTGGTATGCTCGTTATAATTTTCGATGATTTTTTCGGTTGCATTTTGATCCGTCTGAGCCTTTTAACCGGTCAAAATTTATTTCAAAATTAAAAGAAACGATGTATTTTTCTAATAAGTTTATTTCGTGTTGATCATTCTAGTGCATCTGATTTTAACTTTTCAAGCAAATTTTTCACCCGACCTTTATTCATTTTTAGTCATTTTAATTTTGTTCTTTTGTCAAAATAATCAAGATATTTAAATAGGAATTTCCATGTCTTCATTTTATTTTTATCATATTCACTTTAGAAGTTGTGAATTTCATTTGATTTAGATGATTTAAATTATTTTATACCAATTAAATCATTTAGAAAGGGTAATTTTGACATCTTTAGAATTAATTAGCATTTGTGTTTCTTTGATTTAATCTTGATCATTAAATCGAGATTAATCAAGGGTCTATAATAAGTTATCCATGTGTGTGTGTCTCTACCAATCATAAACAATCAAAATAATAATAATATGAATTTAAAAAAAAAATAGAAATAGATTTTCTAATGATGGGGGAACGCGTGGACAGAGAAAGAGAAAAAACAAAAAATAATGCTCTTCTTCAAAAAGGGGGCAGAACACGCTCACATGGGGCTCTCGCTGGCGGGAAATAGAGGAATCACTCTCTCCTTCTTGGTTTCTCAAAAACAAATCGACTGAACAAACATTTTTTTCCAAAACCTCTCCAACGTCTCTCTCTCTCTCTCTCTCTCTCTCTCTCTCTCTCTCTCTCTCGAGGTTCAAAAAGAAAAAGGAGAATATAAAAAAAAGACGCAGAAAAAAAAGAGGAGAATAAAACTCAAACGGAGATCCTCTTCTCCGTGACCATACAAACCTTCTTCCACAACCGTCCCCACCGGTGGAATTCTCTCAACGTCAACTATGTCACTACTGTCACAACACATCATCATTGACCGCTTCTTCTTCTCCATCTGCGAAAGTCACCACCGGCGACAACCTTCCATCGACACCGCCGCGAGACCTTCCATCGACACCGCCGCGAGACCTTCACTCACCTTGTTGTACCTCACTCTTCCTTCATCCATAATCTTCTCCGCCTCAACATCATCCTCCGTCGTGTGCACAACCATCCCTCCGAGGAACACCCTCCGTCGCAATTCACCCCCACCGTGAAACACCCACCACGTCGACACATCTTCCTCACCCAAAACCGCATCGTTGTTCAA
The DNA here is from genome assembly GCF_024323335.1 of Lathyrus oleraceus. Taxonomy (NCBI): domain Eukaryota; kingdom Viridiplantae; phylum Streptophyta; class Magnoliopsida; order Fabales; family Fabaceae; genus Lathyrus; species Lathyrus oleraceus. The sequence goes on from NC_066581.1 coordinate 522,940,848, forward strand.
CACTTACAGCTCCTCATCTTCAACTCACAACTTATTATCATCATCGTGCCTTGCTCTTCAACAGCAAGTTCGTGGAAACCGTAAAGAGTCGAATTCATTGCAGTAGGTTCTTTTTTTTTATCTAAACATATGCTCACATTTGAATCTAGATCTACAGTGTGAATTTTATTATTGTAATGTTTTATTTTTAACGATTGAAGCTCGTTTCATTTATGCATGTTGGTTTGTGTTAGTTTCATGCATATAGAGAGGAAGCTTAAGTTTGTTGTTCTTTAATGAGTTTCCTGCAAATCATTTTTTTTAATCTTCATAAAAGTTGAAAGTCAAATTCCAAATTGTTATCTATTTATCTTTTTTTACCATTATGTGAAATTTGCTGACTAATGATGAGGTTGTTTACGCTGGATTTTGTTGTTGTTGGGAAAAGGCCATTTGACCTATTTCTACATCATTCATTTATTTTTTGGTCTACTTATTTACTATATGATACTATTGTATTGTCTATTGTTAGTTCTATCTGGAATTGTAGATTGGACTCTAAGTCCATTGCTACGTGCACCCGTTGATTTCGTGTTGTTATCAATTATGTCTTTTTTTGTTATTTGATTTATAATACTGTAACGAGTTTGTTCATTAAAATCATGTATGTCAATATTGTTGCTTGCCTTGCGTAGTTGAATTTGAAATCCGCGGATTCGACATTTTTATGTTGTTATGACCGTCAAAGTTTCATTTAATATATCAATATGATATTTCACCGTGTTTCGATCCACATACGACACTCCAATTCCGTTGTCGCTATGTACAAACCGGTTTATGAGCACATTGTCACCGATTTAATTCAATCAATTATATCAACATCATCACTTAATTCTTTCTCTTTTAATTATAACAAATTAATTAATTAAATTTTGTCCAATTAGTTAATTACTATTAATTATTTTTAATTAACTCGATTATTTAATTTTAATTAAATAATTTTAATAATTAATCCTAATTAATTTAATTAATCGATTCAATCAAACTTTAATCAATTAACTTTGATAATTAAAAATTGATCGATTTCTTTCACTATCACCATTTCGCATCATTGCTAAACCAAAACCCATTCAATCTCACTCATAAGCAAAAATCTTGGTCCAATGCCGAGTATTTTTATTTAAATCCGATTAACTGTGCAAATTCAAACCATTTTTCAAATCGATATAACTTCTAAAGAATATTCTTTTATAAGTTAAACTTGGGATGAAAAAGAGTATAGGAGGTGTTTGGTTCACTATCTCTCAAGTATTCGAATGATTGGCATCCGCCATATTGCTCGAATTCTTGTCGCCCGATTAAAACCTTACCAAATTTGAATTCAAATCATTTCTTCTAAATTAATATAATTTCTAAGAATTTTACTTAAACTTCGGATGAAAAGTATGGGAGGCGTTCGCCTCACCATCTTTTGAATAATTGAATGATTGTTGCTCGCCATATTACTCAAATTATCGACTTCCGATTAAAACACACTAAATGAACTTGGATAAAGGAATGGGTGGCGCACGCCTCGTTGTTCCTTGAATAAGCAAGTGGGAGGCGCACGCCTCACTACCGCGCATATTCAATTTCCGCAAACAACTTTTAATAACAATTTGAATGAAAAGAGAATAAGAGGTGATCGCCTTATTATTCCTCGAATAATTGAATGATTGGTGTGCACAGCATTGCTCAATATTTTATCGTTCTTCTTCAAAATATCAAACACGTTAAACCTTAATTCCTCGCCCCCGTGCGACCAACAACTTAAATCTTTTAGTAAGAACATTGCTTAATCCTTTCTAGTGCGTACACAAACTAGCGCTTAAGTCTCCACCGCGAGCATGCAAGCCAATGTTTAACCGCTAGGATGCGATCTAAGCACTTGTTCATTAAAACACATTCAAATTACAAAACCTTTTTCCTCTCCCCCGTGCGATCAAAGCTCTTTTCAAAAGAACACCGTTTAATTCCTTCTAACGCGCACAACAAACTAGTGTTTAAGCCTCTGCCGAGAGTAGACAAGCCAACATTTAGCCTTTAGAACATGATCTAAATAGTTGTTCATTAAAAAACACCAACCAACCGTAGTTCCCCGAACTACGAATGCTCTGATTTTCTTATTGCACCATAAGGATACGTAGGCACGAGATTGCGAGATCTTGGCGAGCACACTAATAAAAAAACCTCCATTTCCCCCTTCTGAGGTTTCCATACATTTCTCTTTTCAATCCTTTTTATTACTCGAAGAAAACAAATAACATAAGCTAACATTCAAATCGTAAATTAAACTAAAAGGTTCCCGTTGAGTACAACGGACGTGAGGAGTGCTAATACCTTCCCCTTGCGTAATCGACTCCCGTACCCGAATATGGTTGCGATGATCATTATTCTATTTTTCAAAGGTTTTATTGATATTTTCCTATTCCTTCATTGGGATAAATAAAGTTCGGTGGCGACTCTGTTCGACCCAATTTTTTCCGCGACCATCGCAAGGGATCGTATTTTTCGAGATGCGACACATACCAAATTTCTTTAGCAATTTGTTGCAATGTTTTGTTTGACATATGAACGTCCCTTTGTTTAGTTGCTTGATTTGAAGACCGAGAAATAAATTCAACTCCCTCATGAGACTCATCTCAAACTCACCATGCATTAACTTAGAAAACTCCTTGACTAATTGCGTGTTAGTGGAACCAAAAATGATATCATCGACATAAACTTGACTTATAAGAGTATGTTTTCCTTGATGCTTAATGAAAAGTGTAGTATCTACCATCCCTCTAGAGTATCCTTGATCGATTAAAAACTTACTAAGTCGCTCATACCAAGCCGTAGAGACATATTTGAGACCATACAAAGCTCATTTTAGTTTATGAACATGATTAGGATACTCATGATTTTCAAAACCGAGAGGTTATGAAACATACAATTACTCATTAATATATCCATTAAGGAAAGAACTTTTCACTTCCATTTGAAATAACTTAAAATACTTGGATCAAGCATAAGCTATTAAAAGGCTTATAGTCTCGAGGCGAGCAACCGGAGCATAAGTTTCCTCATAATCAATGCCATCCTCTTGGTTGTAACCTTGAGCCATAAGTTAGGATTTGCTCCTAATTATCACTTCATTTTCTTCGAGTTTACTCCTAAAAACCCATTGAGTACCGATAACTTGATGATCACGTGGATGAGGTACAAGGTCCCATACATCATTTATTTTAAATTGGTTTAATTCATCTTGCATGGCCATAAGCCAATGCTCATCAAGCATGACATCTTTTACGTTTTTAGGTTCAACTTGTTAAACAAATGCAAAGTGATAACTGTCGCAACGCGAAAAACAACCGGCGGAAAAAAAAAACACAGAGCCGCCACCGTGCGTTATTTATCCCAAAGGAGGGAAAGGAAACGCTCGAAGTAAACCTGAAAAAGGGGAAAGGAACGGTCTTACGACCAGAGATGCAGGGCACGGGAGTCGGTTACGCAAGGGGAAGGTATTAGCACCCCTCACGTCCGCCGTACTCGACGGGATCCACGCTCAAAAGAATAGGATAAGGTTGCTGAAACTGCTCAAAGAATGCACACATACTGAAATAATAAAACAGGTGAAAGAAAACGGAGGAAACGGACTCGGCAGGATGTCGCATCCTGGGCCTACGTAGTTTGTTAGAAACAAACATCAGAGTCGACGTAGTTCGGGGAAATGGGGAATAGGCTCGCTAGGATATCGCATCCTATGCCTACGTATCTCATCTGGAATGAGAATCAGAGCTGTCGTAGTTCGGCTAACGCACGCCGAAACAAAACACCACACAGAGACGCTGAGACGTCAAAAGAAACTCAACAAGGAAACAGAATGCCAATAGCTGGGCTTACATCCGACTCCAAACAAAGCAAACAGGAAACAGAATGCCAATGGATGGGCTTACATCCGACTCCAGACAAATAAACAATCGCTAACCAGCGAACACCAAAGGTTCTCCAACTGACAAACTAAAAGGGAGTCTGGAACTCGAGCCTAGTAGTTGTCAACACACAGACACCAAGAAGACGCTGAGACGTCAAAAGAAACAAAGATTGAACACACAAACTAATAGGGAGTCTGGAACTCGGACCTAATAGCTGTCAAGCAAAACACACACAAAAAGAAAAAGGGTGCCCGGAGAGATCTCGCTCGATCTCCTGCCTACGTATCTCATCTGGTATGAGAATCAGGGCGACGTAGTTCCCCTAAACAGGGGAGAAACTCTCCTAACCAGAGACCAAGGGAATAACGAACTAAAAGGGAGACTGACTCGAGCCTAATATTCGTCATGCAAATTATAACCCTAGGTTGAGGTCTCTAACAAGAGTTTGACTCACACAGGCAGTGAGTCAACTCAAGTCTATCTCTACGTACGTTCAACTTCCTCGAAAGTTGATCATACGACTCCTACAGAACAGGAGATAAGAAGTGGAAAGCAGGTAAACATACCAAAAGCAAACACACAAGCAATCATCACACTCTATATGCAAACAAGAGGCTCAGATACGGTTGGTCTTTAGTCAAGGGGTCATATCAACCTCGACAAACAAGCCAAAACTGTATGGGTGTTCTGAAGCTCTTAACCACTGACATTGACCGTCAGGGTGAGCAGATGAAAGGTAATGAGGGTTAGACCTCATGTCTCTTAACCCTGGCCGGGGTGAGCTCAAATGAATGAAAGCGTGGGGGTCCAGAATGAGGGACCCTATTCCACTTGACCGACTCTATACAAGGATCTTGGGTTAGGTTTAAGAGCGTCAGCACGTAGTGCGAGCATAATGAACGACTCGACGATTAACAGGGGACTGATTTCTAGTCCCTTCTATCTGTCAATTGCCTCTTCACTTATGAGGACTTAACAAGTAACATGCCTCGACAAGGAGGTCTTTGGCACAAATATAAACAAACACAGTCATTTCCTCTTAAGGAGGACTTCAGCCAAACGCCTGCCAAAAAAGCGACAGGGCTTCCAGACTACATGGAGTTAGAAGGCTAAACTACCTCAGTGGTGTACCAACCACACTCCAAAGCAAAGCTCAAGCAAGCTAAAAGCGACTAATGTACCTGTACAAAAGCCAAACAATCAGTATTGTATTCAGAAAAACAAACAGACAACAGTGGAATCATCCAACAATTATACACAATGCAAGTCTCAAATGCAAGCACTCAAGTGAGTTCATCACATCAATGGACCTACAACACAACAATAGTTAGTAAACAAAGCAAATGACATCTCAAATGATGAGGCCACACCAATCATTAGTGCTAAATACCTGAAACACAAACACAATTGGTGAGTACAAACCACTAGTACAAAGACTAGGGTCAAAGGCAAGTCAAACAACCAAAACAGAAGTCAAAATTTCACATGAAGCACATTCATTCAAGCAAGAAAGAGTCCTCAAAAGGACCAAAGCCAAATCAAAAGGCAAAGCCATCAATTAGTCAAGATAAGGCAAAGGCAAGCAACGTGATCAAAATTGGACATCAAGAATAGAAAATTCACATTAAAACAGAAATGAATCCAATGATCATGAAATTTTTTATGTGAATACAACATGTTATGAACAAGCATCATACAAAAATTCAACTCCAGAAGAGATCACATGGCATATGAATGAAAATGTACAAATGCAACATACAAATTGTGACACAAATTGTCACACCAAATGTCCATGTGTCTAAAACAGTGGTAGAACATGATAAAAATGCCAAACCAATTCTCAAAAATCCAGTCACATGTTAGGAACAAGCATGTCAAATTTCAAGCCAATTGGACAAATCATGAGCATTTCACAAACAATTGATCACAACATGTGAATATAACACAATGTCCAATCAAAAATCAACAAATAAAAATCCAGAAAGGCAAAAATCATGCAATAAACATCACAAAATAATAGACATTGTAACAAGAATGTGAAAAAAGTTGCATTCAATTTGGATTAACCTAACATCTTTTATGAATTTTGGAAGTTGATGAAATAATATGGATCATGCATGAACATGGAGGGAAATGTTGTTTGAAGGCAAATTTGAAAAAGTGTTGGAAGCAAGTGTTGAACCCAGGACATGTAAGTCAATGGAATAGCGCTGGAAATTAAAATCCACAATTGTCATGGCAAAGTATCGAACACAGGAAAGCATGGTTAACAAAGCGCATGAAATAAAATCACAAACATGCATTGGTCTGGAATCGAACACAGGACACAAAGATTCCATAAGCGCTCAAAATAAATCAACTAAACAACATTGCGCTGGAATCGAACTCGCGTGGCCAAGGATAACAAGTGCTCCACAACAAATTAATTCAAAAGCGCGCTAGGACGGAATCGAACCCGCTCGCTGGAGGTTCAAGGCGCGCTAACCCTAACAATGTGCAGGCGGCGGCGGACGGTGGTTTCCACCGTCTTCTCCGGCCGTCCAGGCGGAGGAACAACAACATTTTTTTGCAAAATTTTACAAATCACATACCGTTGGAAAGGTCTCGCTACGAGGATTCCAAAAATCATAATATCTAAGCCTAATTCCTTATGGATTGAGCAGATCGAAGGAAAACATCTCATACATTCAAAACTTCAAATCAACATATCACGCTCAATACTTCACCAAATCAAGATCTATTTACATCAGAATTCTCAGCACATCATGATCTACATGTTTATGTTCATGGATTGGAAAATAGTGAGATTCGAATTTCCACTTACTTGAAGTGCAGTGACCAAAATACTCGTCCTTAAGCTTCCTCCAGCTCCAGATCACCTTCTTCAATCTTGTTATGAAGCTTTATGCAAGAATTGGCAGTGAAATCCTCTTAGATCTAGCTCAAACTTCAACTTCCATCTTCATGTTCAAGCTATGGATGTGCACGATTCTTCACCAAATTCTTCAAACCAGAGATCAATTCCTACTCAATGATACATGATAAACCAGAATATGCAAGAATTTTGTGGAATTGGATCAAGAAATTTGAAAATTGAAGAGAGAGAAATTTGAGATGGAATGTGAATTTTCAGATCTAAAATTGTGATTATGACCAAATTCTGTTATGATTAGGCTTATATACCATGTGCTTATCACCCTGAAATTGTCATTAGGCAATGGTTAATTGAGATTAAAAAGAAATAAGGTGAATGACCAATTTGGCAAGTGTGTGGTGCATGGAGATTTTACACGTGAACAGTGCACATGCATGGTTCAAAGTCACTTAAAATCATCCAAAGATCACAATGGCATTGGTATTTTTCATGTATGATCAATAGAATTTGAATTCTCCATTTTCCCTCCAAAATATACATGCATGGACAAATGATCATGTGAGTTAATTTCATGCAATGCAATGTTTGATTTGGAAAATATTGGTCATGATAAGCATAATGCAAAAAGAGTGGACCAATTTGGAGCTTTGGAGCAAAAGTTATGCCATGTTGAACTTCCATGTGCACTTTGTCATCCTTTGGCCATAACTCCTCAACCAATCATCAGATGGACATGATCTTGGACTTTTTGAAAAGAGGAGAGAAAGATCTTCAACTTTCATGTTCACCAAAAATCCATTTGAAGCTTCTTTGATGTTGCAAAGTCAAGTTGAATGTGGACCAAAAACTTGCCATTTTTGGAAACTTTCAATTACAGGTCACTTTCCATTTTGGGAAACTTTTGCCCCGACTTCAAAATTCTCAAGATAGATGTTTGAAATGACAAATGAACTTATTTTGAACATGAATGAGATGTTGAAACTCATTTCCCCACCTCAAAGCCCTCAGTTGACTGCACAGTTGACTTTCTGGTCCACAGATGACCTTGCAATGCCCTGATCAGCTTGAGCCTCTACCACTTGAGGAATTTGCTCAGAAATGAGACCCTAGCTCATATAAGCTCAATACAATGATCATGTGATCCTCTCTTCAATAGAATGCTTCATCTCCTTGAAAAACCTGGCTGAAAGAATGGCACTGATTAGGGTTGACCAGAGGTCAAAACCCTAATCCAAAGGAACCTGAGCATGAACAATGAACCCCTTGAGAAGGACATAACCATGATGATGGTAGCATATCCTTGCAAGCAATATAATACTCAAGACCTTCGAAGGATCAGGAAACCCTTATTGAAGTCCATGCCCTTAGATGGTTGATCACCAATTCATTAAGACCCTCAGGCTTGAATCATGTACCTTCTCCATCTCTGAAAAGACTTTGGAGGATGATCTCTTATTTTCATATGATATGCAAAAATGCAAATGCCTAATGTCCTAAAATATGAAATGCAATATGCCAACTAGTCCCAAGAAGAGGAGGGCAAATTTTGAGGTGTTACAATAACAAAAATTATTTATCTTGGATTTGTTGTTATGCCTTTGGTGATGTCTCCAAGTATTTTGTTGATTGGATGATCCTTAGAGGCTCTCCAAGCTAAAGGAAGATTGTCCACTACAGCTGGACTTTCAACCTTTACCTTTTCATAATTGTTATCTTCTTCTTTCTCATGTTCCACGACTTTAGGATAATCAATTCCTTTTTCGGGTTCTTTGAGAATGTCTTATGAAGATACAACTACATCATGAAAAGAAACACCTTTCTCGACATTTATCAGATAAGATTCATCAAAAGTGACACGTACCAACTCTTCAACAATAAGTAAGCTTTTGTTATAAACCCTATAAGTTTTGCTCGATTGAGAGTATCCAAGAAAGATACCTATATCGGCTTTTTCATCAAAGTTTCTAAGATTATCCTTTCCATTATTTAAAACAAAAAATTTGCATCTCAAAATGAGAAGATGCGATAAATTTGGTTTTCTACTTTTCAGTAGTTCATAGGGAGTTTTGTCTAAAATAGGACGTATTAGTATCCTATTTAAGACACAACTGTCGCATCCGCGAAAAACAACCGGCGGGCTAAAACAAAAACACAAACACAGAGCCGCCACTGCGCGTTATTTATCCCAAGATAGGGAAAGGAAACGCTCAGAGAAACCTGGAAAAAGCATGGTCTCGCGACCAAAGAGAAAGGGTAAGGGAGTCGGTTACGCAAGGGGAAGGTATTAGCACCCCTCACGTCCGTCGTACTCGACGGGATCCACGCTCTAAGAAAGAAAAGGTTGCTAAAACACCACACACACACACCGAAGACAACACAGGTGGGGGTTAAGAGGAACGAGCTCGATAGGACATCGCGTCCTATGCCTACGTATCTCGTCTGGAACGAGAATCAGAGCTGCCGTAGTTCGGCTCACGCACGCCAAACAAACAAACACACAAGCAGGCAAACATGGAACCCGACAACCACTCGATGGGATTACGTCAGCTTCCGAACCAAACATACCCACACTGGAACCCAGATGCCACTGGATGGACTTATACCGGCTTCCAAGCACACAACAAGCACAAACAGACAACAAATCGCTAAGGAGTCGGGAACTCGAGCCTAGCAATCGTCAAACAACGCACACAAAAAGAAAAAAGGTTGCCCGGAGAGACCTCGCACGGTCTCCTGCCTACATACCTCGTCTGGAATGAGGATCAGGGCGATGTAGTTCCCCTGAAAGGGAAAGAAATTCTGGCCAGAAACCAAGGGAAGACACATTACCAGGGAGCTGGACTCGAGCCTAGTGTTATCATGCATCGTTGCCCTATGTTGTGGTTTCTACCTACTTGCACAACTGCAAGCTAATCCTATCCAGGAAAACAAGCATGCAAGCATCAACAGATCAAAACAAGCATTTCCAGCAAACAGAGCAAACAAATATTCACAAAGCACACACTATAACCAGTCAAGTGAGGCTCAAACAATGGGTTTGACTGCCGAAGCAAGTCATCTGTACATGGGTAGTATTCGCTCTTAACCTTGCCATTGCGAGGCTAAGGTAAAGCAGATGAAAGGTGAGTGAAGATTAGACTTCACAGCTCTTATCCCTGACCAGGGAGAGCTTCAGACAAAGGAGCGTGGGTCCAGAATGGAGGGACCCTTCTACGCTCAAAGACTCTGACTCGATTGTGCAACAGCACAAGATCTTGGGTTTGTGTCCCAATGCATCAACACACAGCCGTGTGAGCAGAGGGACGACTCAACAGAATAGTGGGGGATAGATTGCATATCCCTTTGATCCACCAATTGCCTCATAGAGGTCTTTACCTGCTTGGCACAAAAAGTAAACAACCACAAACATCGCCTCTTAAGGAGGACTTCAGACAGTTGCCTGGCCAAGTAACAGGCCAGGTCTTCCAGACTACATGAAGAATAGAAGTCCTACCTCAATTGGTCTAAAAACCAAGCAGCAGCAAGCAAGTTCTTAAAGAACTGTAAGCGACTAAATGTACCTGAAATCAATCAAGTATCATCAGTACTCAGACAAACCAACAATAAACAGCAAATGTCAATCTATACAGACAACACAAGTTAATGCACACAAGTGCAAGCTATAAGCTCAAGCTCAAGCATCAATCCCTACAAAACAAAGTCATGTTAGTGGACAACATCAAACAAATTCAATTTTCAATTTCCATTTCTCTCCTTAAGCCTTTTGCACTTTTAACCTGAAAATCCAAACCAAATGTGAGAAACTAGACCACTAGGCCAAGCCTAGGGTCCAAATGGGATAAAAAAAATCTAAACAGCAAGTGAATTTCAATTAACATCAAATTAAAGCACATTAAAAGCAAATGCAATTGGTCCCATGCTCATACCATTCACCATTATCAATTCATGCACAATTTAACATTAATCATGCAATTTGCAACTTCAAATGACCAAACAGAACTATCTCACTCAAAAGCATACCAAATCAATTCAATAAACTCCACAAAAATTCACACATAAACAGGACCCATTCAATGTATGGAATATCAATTTTCAGCTCAATTGGACAAAAGGAAGTAGGGTAATGAAAATCAAGAAGTCCAGACACATTTATACAAGCCAATTCAAGGCATTCAAGCAAGCATCCACTTCAATAATTCATAAAACAGTGACAACATATTAGAAATGAATGGGACCAAAACTATGATGTCCTATAATGTGTCTACAATCCACATATTAAATTTCATCTTCATCCAATACACTATGAGAATTTCACAAGCAAAATGCCAACATGTATCACACAATGTTACCAAATGAGCATACAGTGAATAAAATTATCAATCAATTTGAAAATGCAACCAAAAATTCCAGCAAAAATCACATGTTATCTTGACATATCAATGATCATTCATGCAAAAAATTGGCTCAAATCAACATCTCTAGGCATTTTAAATAAAATCAGAAAGTTGACCTAGCTTGGTGTGACACAAATTGTCACACCTTAATCCGAAAATTCATATCTAATCAACCAAGTATCCAAAAATCACAAACTTTACATGGAAATCACCATCAACATGTCCAGAATAAGCACAAAAATTTTCATCCCTTTCTTTACAAGTATGAGCATTTCATGATGAATTTGGCAAAGTGTACAAAAATGTGACACATCAAACAATCCCTAATCATTTTATTTTTCTACACATGCAAAAAATCCACAAAAAATATCATTAAATTCTATACATTCTCATGAGAATAATGCAAAAAATTGCACTCAAATTGGATAAAAAATGAATCCTATAGGAATTTTCTAAGATCATGTAATTAAATGAAAAAACAAATAAAAAGGAAATAGAATAATTATTTAAATTAAATAGGCAGTGGCATTTTTGAAATTAAGGTGAAACCGGCCAAAACGACGCCGTTTCAGGCGCGGAAATGGAATGTTCCTATTGGTTAATGAAGGCGGTAAACAGCAATTTCAAACGGCCAGGCCTGGGATTTGGATCAAACGCACATATTCATCGTCTTCTCACCAACACATTTCCAGAAATCTCCAGAAAACCAAGAACATCAAATCTTCACTAAAATTGACAAATGAATAACCATTGGAAAGGTCTAAGTGTCAGGATCATGAATATACAAACGAAAATGTCCAGAAGTTCGTGTGCAAGGCGAATCGATCGATTGAAGTTTGGACATCAAAGTTTCAAATCCGGATTTCTCTCACCTCACTCAATCATTTCACAAACTAAACACATCATGATAATCTACATTCAACGATCTTTCAAACGCATATAATAATTTAAGCAAAGGAGAGATTCGAATTTTGCACCTTATGATGGAGCAGTGATGAATTTGGAGGTTTCTTCAAGCCAAAACCAAAAACAGATGGAGCACGAGGTATAGGAAGTCTAATGGAGTGATCGACCAAGCTCAATGCTGCTTCAATTGGAAGAAATTGCAAAATGCCATTGTTGAGCTCCTTATGAACAGTTGTGAATCTTGATGGTTCTTGCTTCAATTCACCAAAACAGATGGAGATCTTGGCTTATGGAAGATGAATCAAGAAGAATGAACAAGTTTCATGAAGAATTGATGAAGTTTTTGTGAAAAGTGTTGATGAAGATTCTTGATGAATTTTGAGAAAATGGAGGGAAAAGTGGTTACAAAACCTTGAGAATTGTGATTGTGATTATCATTTCAGTTATGATTAATGATTTATACTCCACTTTAATCACTTTGCTAATCACCAATTAACCAAATGAAATGAAATTAGCTTAATGTGCAATTTGAGTGAAAGCTCCAAAATGCCCTTGCCAAATATTGCCATATGACAGCTCATGACAGCTCAAGCAACTTCTAAATATCATTTGTGATGTGTTGCAAAAACTCCCATTCCAAAATTCCAATTATTTCTCAACTTGGACCATTTTGCCCTTGGATTTTAATTAGTGCACTTGAAAATTGACCTTTTGCATTGACCATTTTTGATGAATTTTGATTATGCACCATGAAAGTACATGTTAAATGGAGTTTGCTCATAAAAAGATCATCCATTTTGGCCATTCCATGTGAAAGTTATGCCACTTTGATTATAGGTCTTTTTTGAAATTGAATGGACCATAACTTGTCAACCATACATGGGAATTTCAAGTTCTTGGACTTTTTGGAAAGGTGAGACCAAGATCTACAACTTTCATTTTGAACAAATTTTCATTTGAAGCTTTCTTGGACATGTAATTTTGTGGTCAAAAACTTTCCATTTTTGGAAACCTCCATTACAAGTCACTTTCTATTTTTGGCAATCTTTGTCCTGACTTTTTTTTCTCCATTCTTGAGCTTTGACATATCAAATGAAGCTTGCTTCAACATGAATGAAGTGTATCCAACTCTCTCCCACCTCCAAATCCATAAAATCATGCACAGTTGACCACAGTTGACTTTTTCAACTGATAGATGAATTTGGCAATGCATTGATCAATCTGAGCCCCAATCTTCTGATGAAATGGCTCAAGGATGAAACCCTAGCCTCAATAAGCTCAATAAAACCATGGAATGATCCTCATATCCATCATAGACCCCATCTCCTTGCTATGCTCAGATTGGCCCAATGCAACTGATTAGGGTTGACCAGTGGTCAAAACCCTAATCTCAAGGTATATGATCAATCTTCTTGAATCTTCTGGATGATATCAAGACCATGATGATGATGATGTAGCATTGCAACCAAGATCAAGATCAATCCCCTTGAGAATCAAGAAACCCTAATTCAGAGCCCAATCCTCAAATGGCTAATGATCAGTCAATAAAACCCTAGGCTTGCATCTCCACCTCTGATCTTCTGACCAAGACTTAGGAGGATGACTTGCACAATGTAACCACATGGTATGCAATATGCAATGCCTAATGACCTAAAAATGATATGCAATATGTTAAGCTAGTCCCAAGAGAAGAGGGCAAATTTTGAGGTGTTACAGCTGCCCCTATTCAATCCACTGTGAACCTGTCGATATGAACAGCCTCGGCTTTCAGATGATCAGGATGAAGAGTGATTGAATACCAAGAACAGACGAACAATTTGCACTCTGATGGGAAATAATTAACAACGCCTGTCAGGATCGGCGAAAAAGAAACACCCGTCTGGTACGGAGAAAGTCGGCCGGAATGCCGAAACAGAAATGTCGACCTGGATACCAAAATAAATGGTAACACAGGGATAACCATGGCCCGGACACCACACATCCGCTGGGGATTATATTTCTTTTTGATTTTCTTGAACCCCGAAACTTCTCTGATAATTCTCTTTTCTTGAACTCCGAAATTTTCTCTCGCGCAAATGATCCCAGATCACTGCATTTGAACCCCGAAATCTTCTTTCCTTGTGATAACTCCGCTGGCAATCGTCGGAAATAACACCAATCACCACTATGATGGCGACATATCAGAGGGTACACCTTCAACCAGACACTGACTGATGACCGGGAAGAAACTCGACGTTTACTGGACATCGAACGATGATGTTTTACAGGACATCAAAGAAAACTCGACCAAACATTAAACAATGACTGGGAGAAAACTCGATGTTTACAGGCATCGGACAATGATGTTTACCAGACATCGAACAATGAGGTTGACAGGACATCGAACAATGATGTTGACAGGACATCGAACTATGATGTTTACAGGCATCAAACAATGATGTTGACAGGCATCAAACAATGATGTTTACAGGCATCAAACAATGATGTTGACAGGCATCAAACAATGATGTTTACAGGCATCAAACAATGATGTTTACAGGCATCAAACAATGATGTTTACAGGCATCAAACAATGATGTTGACAGGCATCAAACAATGATGTTTACAGGCATCAAACAATGATGTTGACAGGCATCAAACAATGATGTTTACAGGCATCAAACAATGATGTTGACAGGCATCAAACAATGATGTTTACAGGCATCAAACAATGATGTTTACAGGCATCAAACAATGATGTTTACAGGCATCAAACAATGATGTTGACAGGCATCAAACAATGATGTTGACAGGCATCAAACAATGATGTTTACAGGCATCAAACAATGATGTTTACAGGCATCAAACAATGATGTTTACAGGCATCAAACAATGATGTTTACAGGCATCAAACAATGATGTTGACAGGCATCAAACAATGATGTTTACAGGCATCAAACAATGATGTTGACAGGCATCAAACAATGATGTTTACAGGCATCAAACAATGATGTTGACAGGCATCAAACAATGATGTTTACAGGCATCAAACAATGATGTTTACAGGCATCAAACAATGATGTTTACAGGCATCAAACAATGATGTTGACAGGCATCAAACAATGATGTTTACAGGCATCAAACAATGATGTTTACAGGCATCAAACAATGATGTTGACAGGCATCAAACAATGATGTTTACAGGCATCAAACAATGATGTTTACAGGCATCAAACAATGATCGACCAGACATTAAACAATGACTGGGAAATAACTTGACGTTGACTGGACATCGAATGATGATGTTTACTGACACCAAAGAAAGCTCGACCAGACACTAAACAATGACTGGGAAATACTGCTGCTCCAAAATCCCGCTGCTGAACTCCTCGGAGTATCGTCTTCACTGTCCGGCAAAACCAATCCTCAAGCGGTAACCACGGCTTGAATTACGCTGATCGCGTAACGTCCTCTGATTTTATTTCCATCTCTGTCCGACGGAAACATTTCCTCCAATATCGCACTACTGGGGAACATTGTTGATCTGACGTCATGATGCTAAACTCCACAGAGTAACATCTTCGCTTTCTGGCACAACCACCTCTCAAACGGTAACCACGGCTTGAGACTAGCTCTATGCTTGCAACAATGATGCATGATCTTTTTCTGCGTAATGCTCCATAATTATGGAAATGCTACGCGATTTATTATTTTTTCTATGCAATATGCTATGCTTATTTACATGATGAATGCATAAAAAGTATCCCTCTCAGGGACTCTTCTGAAGAGCTCGAGACACTCTGCTGAGGAACTCGACATTGCTCCAACTCCACCCTGCTGGGGAATAGCACTGCTGTTGGGAAAAGGCCACCCTTGCTGGGGAAAACCTCCTTTGCACCCAATCTACCCGGGGAATGCTGGGGATAGGAACCACCAACACTCTGTGGGGATACCACAATCTTTGACTTGCTGGGGATATACATCCCACCTCTGCTTGGAGAACCCTCACAGATACCTGACAACTTCACTGGGGAAATGCTCACAGATAGCTCTGCTGGGAAACAGCAACCTCCAGGACTGGCGGCTGGGAAAGCATCGGTCTGACACCTGCTGGGGATAACCATCCTGACCCTGCTAAGGGAAATGAATGCTACTCCGCTGGGGAATCCATCCAATCCACACCTAGGATACTCAGCTGGGGATGCAGATATCCGTCTGCTACGGAAACTTGTCCAATCCACTGGTAGGATGAACACTGCTGGAGATATATTTCCTTGAAACCCGCTCCACTCGGGGAATAGCAACCTTC
The DNA here is from genome assembly GCF_024323335.1 of Lathyrus oleraceus. Classification (NCBI taxonomy): domain Eukaryota; kingdom Viridiplantae; phylum Streptophyta; class Magnoliopsida; order Fabales; family Fabaceae; genus Lathyrus; species Lathyrus oleraceus. Next base: position 522,957,246 of record NC_066581.1, read on the forward strand.
AGGACTGGCTGCTGAGGAAACATCGTTTTAAACCTGCCGGGACCAACCATCCTGACTCGGCTGGGGAAACCACAGACCTTAGATCTACTGGGGATTTAGTCCTCACAACTCTGCTTGGGGACTTAGCTGGGGAAATGAGAAAAGTTGGTACAGAACACTCGTCGACTCGTCGAACCAGTATCCGCCTCCCAATCCCGTATCGGCTTTCCACTTTTGAGAACTCCCAGACTCGTCTGGACCCTTTCTGCTCCATCATCTTGTACTCCCAATCGCTCCGCGCTCGACGGAAAGCGTACTCCTGGGATTATACATACTTTTCAATCTTCCGACTTTGAAGAGTCTTCTTGATTAATTCCAAAGGTCGTCGGACGTCTCGACGTCTTCTCATCACTTTTCTATCATTCGTCCTTGATCGGACTCCCATGGGGATTTGTTTCGTCAAAAACTTCCACATCACAACCTGCACGGGAGTGAAAATACCTAACAATTCCTGCAAAAGCGATCGTTAGATAAAACCATGCCCCAGGCGTGTCAAGATTTCAACACTTGGGCCACTCAGCCTTCCAAATAAGATTTCAAGTTTCAATCTTATAAGCATGCATTGGAAGGGACCTGTATGTCTTAAAATGCAAAATTCTTTATCAAAAATATCTGGATGTTTTTGCAATCAAAGCGGTAATGAAAAACAAAAACAAAATTATTTGACTGAATATGCATTTTATTGATATGGAAAAATGTGGCTCAAAACTGAGCAATACAAAGGAAGCAACTCCTGAAAAGAGGTAATTGCGCACAAAAGGAAAAATCTATCCTAATGGCAATGTGAAACCCGTGATCTCATCGAGTTCCAACTTGGTTACACCCCATATGTCCTCAGACTCTCCATGCTTTCTGCCTTCTGAACAAGACGCTTCTGATTGATCCCCACCGGGTATTATCCATGTGCCTTAACCAAAGCAAACGATCATGCCGGACGCAGTTGTTCGTTTCAATCCCTCTTTTGCCTGGACCGCCCTTTCGGGTTTTCAGTCCACCGGGATACCCATTTTTGCCCAAGTCGCCTTTTCAGGTTTTCGACTTGCCGGGTGTACATTTCTTCCTTTTATCCCTAACTTTTGCCCGAACCTTTTCATTCTGTTTTTTGGTTCGCCGGGATGCCCATTTTTGCCTGGACTATTTTATTCTTTTCGTCCAGTGGGTCTCTTATACGAAGTATTTTTTAACTGCGTCCGCATTCACAGGGGATGGAAAATCCTCGTCATCCATGGTCATTAACAACAAGGCTCTGTCAGAGAACCTTCTTGACCATGAATGGGCCTTCATAATTCGGTGTCCATTTGCCCCTTCGATCGTTTTGAGGAGGAAGGATCCTTTTCAGCACCATGTCACCCACGTGATACACCCGAGGTCGTACCTTCTTGTCAAAAGCACGCTTCATCCTCTGCTGGTATAATTGCCCATGACAGATGGCCGCCAGCCTCTTTTCTTCAATTAGGCTCTACTCTTCGTACCGGGTCCTTACCCATTCAGCCTCTTGCAATTTCACGTCCATCAGGACTCTTAAAGAGGGAATCTGAACCTCAACCGGTAGCACAGCTTCCATTCCATATACCAGCTTAGAAAGGCTTTGCCCCAGTAGGCGCACCGAGGTTCGATACCCAGGATACCAGTTTCATACTCAATCACACCGTCGGTGCATTCAAATGCTAACCTGGAAACGAAGGGAACATGGGATCCCTTCGGCGTAACCAAAGCACTAACTCGTCCACATTAACCCCATCAGACATCAGAATCCGTTCGGATTCAGGGTCAAGCCCCTCCTCCGGGATCGGTCACTCTCAATCTTTCAATTGGAGCACCTCGAGATGTCCTCATCAGGGAACCCAAACTTCATCGGTTGATAACCCTCCACGAGTTGCTGGGCGAGGTAATAAGACAATACACTCCCCTTGATTGCTTCTGAGAGGTATACTGAATATCATATTCAATCAAAATCATTTGCCCTCCTGCAACTCGTCCGGTCATTGCTGGCTCTTCAAAAATCTACCTGATCAGATCCATCTCGAAATCCACAAAGTGGTATGAACCAACATATACTGTCTCAGTCGGCGAGCAGCCTATGCCAAAGTACATCAAGTTTTCTCGAACAGTGAATGTATTGTTTCACAGTCGATAAACTTTTTGCTAAGGTAAATTGCATGCTCTTTTCGACAAGACTCGTCATGCTGCCCCAGTACACACCTCATAGACCCCTCGAGGGCTGTCAAGTACCAGATTAACAGTTGTTCCTTCCACAGGAGGCAACAGAATCGGAGGTTCCTGCAACTTATTCTTTTATTTTTCAATGCCCCTTGGCAATCATTATTTCACCTGACCGTTTGATCTTTTTTCTTGAATGGGTTCCCACGTGGCTGTTAGGTGAGATGTGAACCATGACATGTAGTTCAATCTACCCAGGAGACCACGAACCTCCTTTTTTGTTTTCGGTTCAGGCATTTTTTCTCCTTTTTTTTTTTCTTTTTTTTTTTTTTTTTTTTTTTTTTTTTTTTTTTTTGCAGGATCAACCTCGATTCCTCTCCTACAATGAACCCCCGCAGCTTACCGGCCCGCACTCTGATAGTGCCCTTATCTGAATTCAACCTCAGTTTGAATTGTCTCAACCAGATGCCCCACTTCTGTTTGGGACTTTGCTATCATGTCATCAACATAGCATTCAATTTCACGATGAATCATATCATGAAACAAAGTCACCATGGCTCTCTGATAAGTAGCACCAGCGTTCTGCTTCTCTAGAGGACAGTCTTCTCTCCAAGGTAGCTTGTGCACAACGACATCGGTATTCGACCCTGGTATATCCTGACACGACCAGGTGACGGTATCCATATGCTCTTTCAACAGGGCTACCATCCTGCTTTCGACTCGCCTCTGAAGCGGCTCCAACTTTCACTTCCTTCCTGACCTCGGCGGTGCTCGGAATAACAATCTCAATCCGCTCTTCATGCGGCTGAATCACCTTCTCCTCTTGTTTCAACAACCTGGCTAATTCCAGCAGATCACAATCTTCTTCGCCTTCTTCTTCGGCATGATAGATCGGATTGTCGAAGTCATACAGAGGTGTAACCAAATTGTTATCAATGAGATCCGGAGAATTATTTTTGAATTCGGAACGAGACAAATCAAAAAGAGAAAAAAACAAACATTGCCATTTTTATTTGTTTTTAAAACTGCAAAAATAAATGAAAAACAGGGAACACCGCTTTTAATTGAAAAACATCCATTTATTAATGATGCAGAAATGTTGCAAATTTAAACATGAGGTGGCCCTTACAATGGACCATTACGTGTCGGGCAACACGTATGGCTTTCATGCAAATAAAACTGAAAACAAGAAATTATTACTCTTCAAGTAGAGTGACCGTGATGATCTTTTTAGGCCTTCCAGTTCTGGATTCCCATCCCTGGTACGCACGGCTTTATCCAACCATCAAACTTGCAGTTACCATCAGTCTCTTCACCCACCCCACAGGCGTGATCCGAATCTTCAGCAATTGCACTCACCATTGCCTGACCACGTGCCGGCATGGGATCAGCATTAACATTCGGTGATGGCGCAAAATTGATAGCCTTGGAGTCTACCAGATCCTGGACAACATTCTTGAATGCTCTACAGCCCTCAATGTTATGCCCCGGTGTTCCAGAATGAAATTCACACTGGGCGTTCTCATCATAGTTAGGAGGCCTTTGATCTGATCTCATCGGAACCATCGCCCTCGGCTGAACCAACCCAAGATCCATCAACTTTTTGAACAGAACAGCATATGTCACGGGCGGCTTGTCAAAATAGCGATCAACCCCTTTTCCTTTCACTTGATATCCGGCTCTCTGTTGAGGTGGCTGACGTTGCTGTCGTACTGACTGATTACCAGCAGGGGTGGTTACCGCAGCAGTGTGCTGGTAGTAACGATCCCTACCGTGTCCTCTCTGGGCATACACAGCATTCAATTCACTCTCATTCTTGCGCTGACCATTCCCGAATGGCTTCTTTGATCCTGATGACGAAGCATTACCTTGTATCTTCCCCATTTTCAGCCAACTTTCAATTCTCTCCCCTGCCACCACAATGTCTGCAAAGTTGGTAACCGGGCATCCAACCATCCTTTCAGCGAAAACCCCTTGCAGGGTACCCATGAATAGATCAGTCATCTCCCGATCCACCAGCGGAGGTTGAACTCTGGAAGCCAACTCCCTCCACCTTTGTGCATACTCTTTAAACCCTTCACTTGACTTCTGAGACATACCCTGCAGCTGGGTACGACTCGGAGCCATGTCAGCATTGAACTGGTACTGTTTGAAGAATGCATCTCCCAGATCCTGCCAGCTCTTGATGTCAGCAGATTTCAGCTTGGTATACCATTCCAGGGATCCTCCAGACAGACTGTCCTGGAAGAAGTACATCCATAGCTTCTGATCCGTCGTATAGGCAGAAATCTTGCGAACGAAAGCTTGGAGGTGAGTCTCTGGGCAAGAACTCCCATTATACCGATCAAACGTGGGCGCTTTGAATTTCTGTGGGATCACAATCCCCTCGACCAGCCCCATGTTGGACATGTTGACAAATCCCGGAGTAGCATGGCTTTCCAGAGCCCTGATCTTCTCTGCCAGCAACTGAATCTCTTTGTTAGGTGGTTGGACACCGTATTGCCCAAATGGCTCATTATACATGGAGAACTGATCAGCCTCTCTGTCCTCCTCCCTGTCATCATCGACCCCAAAGAAAGGCGGGAATAGGCTATCCTTCAGATTATGCCCCAGACCGGGCCCACCGCCAGTAGCAGCACCAAATCCACCAAGATTGTTATTCACCATACCTACGGTTGCTCTTTTTTCACCGTCCCTGGATCCACCCAGCCCCTGGTTGGAGACACCATCCAGGTTAACAACACCGTTAGCAGCTGAAGCTCGCTCGAGCTTCTCGACCTTATCAGCCAAAGCTTTCTGACCAACTGCAAAACCCTGCATGATGTTGATCAGCTCAGTCATCTTCTCTTTCAGCTCGAGGATTTCAGTATTCGGGAGATCCATCAATCTGGGAGTATTGCGCCGAGTGAAGTATCTGTGAGGACGTGTCGAGTGCAAAGGTACAACTCTACGAGCACGAGCAATGATTCCTGAAACAATCAAGCACGTTAGAACTGATACCTGCAAAACAGCAAACAGGTTAATATGCATGAATGCAACGTCTATTCATACGAGGAAACTTCTGTCTTTTGATCCTGGTTTCATCGAGACAGATAATATTTTGACATCCACATTTTGAAATTCCAGATGTCTCTCAACCAGATTCTCAATCAATAATTCTCCCCATATGGCTAGACGTAGGTTAGATGCCGATGAATGCAAAATGATGCAGATGTATGGATGCAATGCATTGGGCCATCCTCCAAATCACCCGAACATCTGTTGCACTGAAGCCTTGGTCTCTGAACTGATCATAACCATCTGAGGTGCTGATTAACCATAAGTCCGACTCGAGGGTTCCGAAATAAACGGAACTGACTGATACACCATCATCATCATCAGAGATCCACTGATCTGATAACCCCAATCCTCTGAATCGGCCCGGGGAATCCTGAAATAAACGGATCCCCACTGATAAATAACACGGACAGCACTCCGGCGTCTCGGAAATAAATGACCATAAATCCGACCTATAAATATGACTCTGATCCACGGAACAAAAAGTCACCATCTGAGTCACCATCAGAACATGCATCTGTAAGAATCACCCTCCCCTCACAGGTAAATTCTAATCAGGTCATCCTAAGGCGGATAATAGTCTCGACAATCGGGCAAAGATACTCAATGGGTTTGCCCTTTCGGGTGTGCCATTGTAGCTCTCCTGAGATCGTCTAAACCAAATATCCGGGAAATGATCGGTCACCAGAGTCAACAGTTCAGATGAAGTAACTCAACCAAAGTGGAATACCCACAGAGGCAAGCACTATCAAATGAACCTCGTCCGGCTTGTGGTACATCCTGCTGCCAGGCACATGTTGACCTAACATGAAAGAGGCAACATGAGACCACACTAATCCTAGGTATATACTCGGGCCTGGGTTTTAGCCCCACTCAGAACACCCACCCCAAACAGAGGAACCACCTGCACAGAGGACGGCAACAACATGAGAGTATGATGCATGCAAATATTTATGCAAATATATACACTGGTTAGAATAATAAATGCAATAAATAACACAACACAAGCAACCTAAACTAATCCTAGCACGCTAGGAAAGACTCGCTTAGGGACGATGGACCAGCACAGGTCTACATCCGAGACTGTTGTATCCCCAGCAGAGTCGCCAGCTGTCGCATCCGCGAAAAACAACCGGCGGGCTAAAACAAAAACACAAACACAGAGCCGCCACTGCGCGTTATTTATCCCAAGATAGGGAAAGGAAACGCTCAGAGAAACCTGGAAAAAGCATGGTCTCGCGACCAAAGAGAAAGGGTAAGGGAGTCGGTTACGCAAGGGGAAGGTATTAGCACCCCTCACGTCCGTCGTACTCGACGGGATCCACGCTCTAAGAAAGAAAAGGTTGCTAAAACACCACACACACACACCGAAGACAACACAGGTGGGGGTTAAGAGGAACGAGCTCGATAGGACATCGCGTCCTATGCCTACGTATCTCGTCTGGAACGAGAATCAGAGCTGCCGTAGTTCGGCTCACGCACGCCAAACAAACAAACACACAAGCAGGCAAACATGGAACCCGACAACCACTCGATGGGATTACGTCAGCTTCCGAACCAAACATACCCACACTGGAACCCAGATGCCACTGGATGGACTTATACCGGCTTCCAAGCACACAACAAGCACAAACAGACAACAAATCGCTAAGGAGTCGGGAACTCGAGCCTAGCAATCGTCAAACAACGCACACAAAAAGAAAAAAGGTTGCCCGGAGAGACCTCGCACGGTCTCCTGCCTACATACCTCGTCTGGAACGAGGATCAGGGCGATGTAGTTCCCCTGAAAGGGAAAGAAATTCTGGCCAGAAACCAAGGGAAGACACACTACCAGGGAGCTGGACTCGAGCCTAGTGTTATCATGCATCGTTGCCCTATGTTGTGGTTTCTACCTACTTGCACAACTGCAAGCTAATCCTATCCAGGAAAACAAGCATGCAAGCATCAACAGATCAAAACAAGCATTTCCAGCAAACAGAGCAAACAAATATTCACAAAGCACACACTATAACCAGTCAAGTGAGGCTCAAACAATGGGTTTGACTGCCGAAGCAAGTCATCTGTACATGGGTAGTATTCGCTCTTAACCTTGCCATTGCGAGGCTAAGGTGAAGCAGATGAAAGGTGAGTGAAGATTAGACTTCACAGCTCTTATCCCTGACCAGGGAGAGCTTCAGACAAAGGAGCGTGGGTCCAGAATGGAGGGACCCTTCTACGCTCAAAGACTCTGACTCGATTGTGCAACAGCACAAGATCTTGGGTTTGTGTCCCAATGCATCAACACACAGCCGTGTGAGCAGAGGGACGACTCAACAGAATAGTGGGGGATAGATTGCATATCCCTTTGATCCACCAATTGCCTCATAGAGGTCTTTACCTGCTTGGCACAAAAAGTAAACAACCACAAACATCGCCTCTTAAGGAGGACTTCAGACAGTTGCCTGGCCAAGTAACAGGCCAGGTCTTCCAGACTACATGAAGAATAGAAGTCCTACCTCAATTGGTCTAAAAACCAAGCAGCAGCAAGCAAGTTCTTAAAGAACTGTAAGCGACTAAATGTACCTGAAATCAATCAAGTATCATCAGTACTCAGACAAACCAACAATAAACAGCAAATGTCAATCTATACAGACAACACAAGTTAATGCACACAAGTGCAAGCTATAAGCTCAAGCTCAAGCATCAATCCCTACAAAACAAAGTCATGTTAGTGAACAACATCAAACAAATTCAATTTTCAATTTCCATTTCTCTCCTTAAGCCTTTTGCACTTTTAACCTGAAAATCCAAACCAAATGTGAGAAACTAGACCACTAGGCCAAGCCTAGGGTCCAAATGGGATAAAAAAAATCTAAACAGCAAGTGAATTTCAATTAACATCAAATTAAAGCACATTAAAAGCAAATGCAATTGGTCCCATGCTCATACCATTCACCATTATCAATTCATGCACAATTTAACATTAATCATGCAATTTGCAACTTCAAATGACCAAACAGAACTATCTCACTCAAAAGCATACCAAATCAATTCAATAAATTCCACAAAAATTCACACATAAACAGGACCCATTCAATGTATGGAATGTCAATTTTCAGCTCAATTGGACAAAAGGAAGTAGGGTAATGAAAATCAAGAAGTCCAGACACATTTATACAAGCCAATTCAAGGCATTCAAGCAAGCATCCACTTCAATAATTCATAAAACAGTGACAACATATTAGAAATGAATGGGACCAAAACTATGATGTCCTATAATGTGTCTACAATCCACATATTAAATTTCATCTTCGTCCAATACACTATGAGAATTTCACAAGCAAAATGCCAACATGTATCACACAATGTTACCAAATGAGCATACAGTGAATAAAATTATCAATCAATTTGAAAATGCAACCAAAAATTCCAGCAAAAATCACATGTTATCTTGACATATCAATGATCATTCATGCAAAAAAATTGGCTCAAATCAACATCTCTAGGCATTTTAAATAAAATCAGAAAGTTGACCTAGCTTGGTGTGACACAAATTGTCACACCTTAATCCAAAAATTCATATCTAATCAACCAAGTATCCAAAAATCACAAACTTTACATGGAAATCACCATCAACATGTCCAGAATAAGCACAAAAATTTTCATCCCTTTCTTTACAAGTATGAGCATTTCATGATGAATTTGGCAAAGTGTACAAAAATGTGACACATCAAACAATCCCTAATCATTTTATTTTTCTACACATGCAAAAAATCCACAAAAAATATCATTATATTCTATACATTCTCATGAGAATAATGCAAAAAATTGCACTCAAATTGGATAAAAAATGAATCCTATAGGAATTTTCTAAGATCATGTAATTAAATGAAAAAACAAATAAAAAGGAAATAGAATAATTATTTAAATTAAATAGGCAGTGGCATTTTCAAAATTAAGGTGAAACCGGCCAAAACGACGCCGTTTCAGGCGCGGAAATGGAATGTTCCTATTGGTTAATGAAGGCGGTAAACAGCAATTTCAAACGGCCAGGCCTGGGATTTGGATCAAACGCACATATTCATCGTCTTCTCACCAACACATTTCCAGAAATCTCCAGAAAACCAAGAACATCAAATCTTCACTAAAATTGACAAATGAATAACCATTGGAAAGGTCTAAGTGTCAGGATCATGAATATACAAACGAAAATGTCCAGAAGTTCGTGTGCAAGGCGAATCGATCGATTGAAGTTTGGACATCAAAGTTTCAAATCCGGATTTCTCTCACCTCACTCAATCATTTCACAAACTAAACACATCATGATAATCTACATTCAACGATCTTTCAAACGCATATAATAATTTAAGCAAAGGAGAGATTCGAATTTTGCACCTTATGATGGAGCAGTGATGAATTTGGAGGTTTCTTTAAGCCAAAACCAAAAACAGATGGAGCACGAGGTATAGGAAGTCTAATGGAGTGATCGACCAAGCTCAATGTTGCTTCAATTGGAAGAAATTGCAAAATGCCATTGTTGAGCTCCTTATGAACAGTTGCGAATCTTGATGGTTCTTGCTTCAATTCACCAAAACAGATGGAGATCTTGGCTTATGGAAGATGAATCAAGAAGAATGAACAAGTTTCATGAAGAATTGATGAAGTTTTTGTGAAAAGTGTTGATGAAGATTCTTGATGAATTTTGAGAAAATGGAGGGAAAAGTGGTTACAAAACCTTGAGAATTGTGATTGTGATTATCATTTCAGTTATGATTAATGATTTATACTCCACTTTAATCACTTTGCTAATCACCAATTAACCAAATGAAATGAAATTAGCTTAATGTGCAATTTGAGTGAAAGCTCCAAAATGCCCTTGCCAAATATTGCCATATGACAGCTCATGACAGCTCAAGCAACTTCTAAATATCATTTGTGATGTGTTGCAAAAACTCCCATTCCAAAATTCCAATTATTTCTCAACTTGGACCATTTTGCCCTTGGATTTTAATTAGTGCACTTGAAAATTGACCTTTTGCATTGACCATTTTTGATGAATTTTGATTATGCACCATGAAAGTACATGTTAAATGGAGTTTGCTCATAAAAAGATCATCCATTTTGGCCATTCCATGTGAAAGTTATGCCACTTTGATTATAGGTCTTTTTTGAAATTGAATGGACCATAACTTGTCAACTATACATGGGAATTTCAAGTTCTTGGACTTTTTGGAAAGGTGAGACCAAGATCTACAACTTTCATTTTGAACAAATTTTCATTTGAAGCTTTCTTGGACATGTAATTTTGTGGTCAAAAACTTTCCATTTTTGGAAACCTCCATTACAAGTCACTTTCTATTTTTGGCAATCTTTGTCCTGACTTTATTTTCTCCATTCTTGAGCTTTGACATATCAAATGAAGCTTGCTTCAACATGAATGAAGTGTATCCAACTCTCTCCCACCTCCAAATCCATAAAATCATGCACAGTTGACCACAGTTGACTTTTTCAACTGATAGATGAATTTGGCAATGCATTGATCAATCTGAGCCCCAATCTTCTGATGAAATGGCTCAAGGATGAAACCCTAGCCTCAATAAGCTCAATAAAACCATGGAATGATCCTCATATCCATCATAGACCCCATCTCCTTGCTATGCCCAGATTGGCCCAATGCAACTGATTAGGGTTGACCAGTGGTCAAAACCCTAATCTCAAGGTATATGATCAATCTTCTTGAATCTTCTGGATGATATCAAGACCATGATGATGATGATGTAGCATTGCAACCAAGATCAAGATCAATCCCCTTGAGAATCAAGAAACCCTAATTCAGAGCCCAATCCTCAAATGGCTAATGATCAGTCAATAAAACCCTAGGCTTGCATCTCCACCTCTGATCTTCTGACCAAGACTTAGGAGGATGACTTGCACAATGTAACCACATGGTATGCAATATGCAATGCCTAATGACCTAAAAATGATATGCAATATGTTAAGCTAGTCCCAAGAGAAGAGGGCAAATTTTGAGGTGTTACAATAACATGTCGTGCTTATGGCATCTGCCAAGGAATACTTGGGTAGATTACCCTCATTGAGCATAGTTCTAGTCAACTCCTCTAAAACACGATTTTTATGCACCAAAATACCGTTTTATTATGGAGTTCTTAGAGCGGAAAAATTATACTCATTGTCATGTTTATCACAATACTTCTCAAAGAGACGGTTTTCAAATTCACCTATATGATCGCTTTGAATGGTAACTATTTTTAAATTCATCTTATTTTGGGATAACCTTGCAAATTGTGTGAAATCTGAAAAAGTCTCATCTTTACTATGCAAAAAGATGATCCAAAAAAAATCTCAAGTAATCGTCAACTATCACAAAACCATAGTAATTACCACCTATGCTTTTGGTCCTTGAGGGAACAAAGAGAAGCATATAAAGAAGCTCAAGAGGTCTCGAAGTTGAAACAATGTTTTTTTATTTAAACGAGACTCTTATTTGCTTACCCATTTGACATGCATTGCATAGATGGTCTTTTGAGAACTTTATTGTTGGTAGACCGGTTACTAAATCTTTTGAAGTCTCTTTATTTATTAAAGCAAAGTTGACATGAGCTAGGTATCTATGCCATAACCAAGAGACTTCACTCATGGTCATTATACACTTAGTTCCAATCAAGGATACATCATCTAAGTTAAGCATATAGGAGTTATTAACCCTCAAGCCTTTAAACATACAATCTTTATTTTAATCGTGTTCAAACAAGAAACAAGTATTTGTAAAAGTAACTTTAAAGCTCTTGTCGCATAGTTAACTGGTGCTATAGGATATTATGTTTAAGACCATCAACTAACATAACATTGGAGATAGTAGTTGACGGGGGATTACCTACACTATCATTTCCAAGTATTACTCCCTTTGTTGTTGTCTCCATAGGTAACAAAACCCTTCTTCTTTGGTACAAAGTCAATGAATAGAGAGATGTCATATGTCATATGTCTTGAGCATCCACTATTGAGAAACCATATTTTCTCCGTAGAGCCAAGACATTCTACCTATAGAATCAAACACGAGTAATAGGTACCCGGTTTTCATTAGGTCCTTGAATGTGAGTGAAATCAAGGTTGCATTTGGGAAACCATTGAAAAACGCCTTTAGGAACAAAGAGTCTCCCAAACTTGAATTTTTCAATAGTGTGACCTTTCTTGCAACAGTGATGACAAGAAAAGTTATGATGAGATGTACTTTTTCTATTTGAATCCTTTTGAGCATATTTATGCTTTTTATATGAAGGGTTCAAAGACCTTTTAAATTTTGATGGATCAATAGAAAATGTAATCTTTGGTTGTAATATCTTTTACAATTTAGCTTTAAGAGTATTTAACTCTTTTTTCCAAATGCGACAAGTTCCACAACCGAACCATGAAGGTTCTTCATCCTCATTCTTGTATTTTAGAATATCTACCATAGATTTCTTAAGAGCTTCCATATTCTTTTCAGTTTCTACAACTTTAGCTTCTAAATGTGAAAAGATTCTTTTGTTTAAAGCTAACTTTTTAAAAGCATTTACGGCTTCGCTATGTAGATTTTCAAAAGCTTTTTGTAATTGGGAATAAGATAATTCATTAATAGATTCAAGCTTATAATGGCTTACATTCTTCTCCTTCTTCTTTTTGGCCATGAAGCAAAGCTTGGCCGATTCAACACTTGAACTTGAGTTTTCATCACTTGAAGAATCATTTTCACTCTCCCAAGCAATATATGCTCTTATAGACTTGCTAGATTTCTTGTGGTGGCCTTTCTCTTTGTCTTTCTTTATCAAAGAACAATTCGAGCTATAATGACCGACTTTTCCACAATTGTAGCATGAACTTCTAAGTTTACCCTTATTATTCTCATCTACATTTGAGGAGTTTGATAGCCCTCTAAAGTTGATTAGGTTCTTATCGGAATTCTTGAATCCATTTTTCCTTATATACCTATGGTACCTTTTGACGAACAACCACATCTTTTCATCATTGAAATTCTCGTCATTTCTTGTTTCACAATCACTTTTCTCATTTGTTGATGACTTTGAACTTGAAGCCTTTAGATCAATATACTTCTTTTCTATCTCATTGCCTTTACCTTTCTCCTTTTTATCTTCTTCTCATGCTCTTTTTCATATTTTTCCAAGCAAGTGAGTTCTTACTCATGTTCTTCTTATTGGTGTAAGCCCAAGAGGTCAATACTTTTGGTACTTGTATTGAATTATTTATTAATAATAAAAAGATATTTCTTTATTATGTTTGTTTAATAAAGTCCCTAGAATAGCTAGTCCATTTAATGTATTAAGTGTCACTTAATCATGAGATCCCATTAAACATAAGGGCACTATTCTTAAAGTATCTGTAGTCGAGCTTTGTTATGAAGTGGGATAACATTAAAGCATTAAGACTATTATATATATAGACTGATGATCATATCTCATGGATCATTGATAATGAGTTATCAAGTCTTAAACATAAGTATGAATATTAGGAGTAATATTTATACTGGATTGACCCGCTATGAGAATACTACATAAAATGTTATGCAAAGTGTCATAAGTTATTCTCATGGTGATAATGGTGTATACCATCCTTCGACCTGAAACCACTATGGACCCTAGATGTAGAGTCGAGTGCTTTATTGTTGGTCAAACATTGTCCGTAACTGGATGATCATAAAGACAGTTGATGAGTGTAGCACCTCAAATTTGCACCTATCATTGTACATACATTTTCATATTAGGTCATAGCATATCATGGTCCACTGCATAGCATTGCATTGTCCTTTGCCCCAAGTGCAAGCCAATCAAGAAATTAGGTCAAACTGATCAGGAGATCAGTCAACCAAGCAAGCAAGGGTGTTTCTCAAGGAGCCAAGGCCCTAGGGTTGGTCCAACATGTTCACATGACTTGGGGATCCATTTGAAGTGTTTTGGTCAAAGATTGGATGTTCAAAAGTCATCAGTCAATGCACAATTAGTCAGAAACCCTAAAAGTCAACTGTTGGTCAACTGTCCATTTAATCAGTGATTTGATGATGGAAATTGGTTTGAGAGGTCTCATTCATGTCCAAATAAGCCTCATATATCATGTCAAACACCATCATGGAAGAATTTGAAGCCAGATCAGAAATTTCCAAAAATGGAAACTGGACCTGTAACTGAAACTTACCAAAAATGGAAAGTCTTGATCCTCAAACTTACATCATGATACAAGCTTCAAATGAATTTTTGCCCAACATGAAAGTTGAAGATCTTGTTCTCCCATTTCCAAAAAGTCCAAGAACTCTCAATTCCCATGTATGGTTGGCAAGTTATGATCAAATCATTTTCACAAAATCTTGGACTTCAAAAGGCCATATCTCTCAAACCATTTGGCCAATTTTGGTGGGGTTTTTTCCTACAAGTCACATTTGATCCCCTCTTTCCAAAAATGTAACTTTCATGTGCCAAAACCTTATGAATCAAAATGGCATTTTTGAACCTAGCATGTGTGAAATTCAAGTTTGACCAATGGTTGACTTTTTGAATTATGCATTTTTAACACTTGGGGCCAATTGGAACTTGCTTAGAATGTTATTTGCAGCATGTACAAAGTCAAATTCGTGCAAGTACTTGCACCCATCACATAGCCATGCCTAGTTGCTTGAAAATGGGAAGAAAAGTACAATTTGCAACCACCATATCCCACATATCCATGAGCCATGCCTTGTACTATGAAAACAGAAAATCTTAACATATTTTTTCTGTCAAACCAACCCTAGAGTGGCAGCAAGAACCAACAGAACTTCACACTCTCAAAAAACTTCATTCTTGGCCATTTTCCAAAATTTTCCAAAAAAAAAGCTCCAAAGAACTCTCCTTGGCCATTGTTGTTTCATCATCCAAACAATATTGTGGACTCATTGCAACCTCATTTCACCATCTGTAAGAAGCTTGTGCCAAACTGGTTTTCAAAACATCATCCATGACAGTTGGGATTTTGAGAAGAACCAAGCATCATTGAACTCCATTCCTTCGTCCATGCGTCTCCTGGGGTACTAAAGAAATTCTGTTTCGCCTCTTTGCAACCAAAAGACCACAAACACATCACTGCCATGAAAAAACTTCAGAATAAGGTCAGAATTCGCGCGGCTCAGTTCTTGTTTTTAAACATATAATCATAAAGTTCATTTCACCCTGATTCTATTGATATAAATTTTGTGGAAAATGGTTGCATATTGAGAGAAATACATGGATTTAAAGTTTCACACTCAAATATGTTTTTGTTTGGTTCTTGGTTGTTAGCTTGATTTAGTGAACATGAAGGTTGGATTATTAATGTACATGATGAGGTGAACACATTGATATATTACTTTTTGATTTTGGCCACCATTTGTTCTTGCTGGAAATTTTTCAATTGAACATGTAGATACTGCATTTTTTTTTTCTGCAATATGAATACTGAGTTTTTTTCTTTTACTGTACACGATACTGGGCATTTCTTTTTACTGTAGCCAAGCCATTAAATAAATGCCAAAAAAAAAAAGGCCTGGGGCGAGGGGGATTCGAACCCCAGACCTTTGCCTCAAAGCTTCAAATACCAAGTGTTTTACCACTGGGGCGCAATGCCAATTCAGTTATTTAAACGCCTTCTATAAAATATATATTAAAGAGGAGCACTATTTCATGGCCATGCGCAAATCACAGCGTGCCACGTCCCCAAATGCAGCACACCGTTTCATTTAAATGTCCCAGGAATTACGCATATGCCACTGCCGGATTTAATTACCAATTAATTTAATTTCTTTTGCAATTTTTATTTCACTTGGCATGGCTATCTTCAAAAAATCATAGAGCTCTCAATTTTAACTCAAATTTCATGGGAATTTTTGTGTTGTGTTCATCACAATCTCTAGTTTTTAATCATATTTTTTCCAGAATTTTTGGATCAATGGATTTTAATTGTTATTAGGGTTTGTGACATATGCTCATATTTTGTACACCTTGCCAAATCATTTGTGAAATGGTGATACTTTATCCAATGGTTCCCAAATTTTTTGTGCTTAAACTAGACACACTCATGGTGATTTTGGTGTAGAGTTTGTGAATTTATCATTGCTGGTTTGTGAGATATGATTTTTTGAATTAGGGTGTGACAATTTGTGTCACACCATTGATGTCCAACTTGATGATTTTTGATACCATGCTTCTTGACCTCCAATTGATCTGATTTTTTGCATGAACCTACTCTTGTATGTCTAGTTTACATGTGAATTTTATTGGAATTATTTGTGGCATTTCCTAATTGTTTGAGATTTTTCTCCCCTGTCTATTCAAATGTTGACTTTGTGTGACACATGTTCCCATTTCATTTGTGAAATTCTCATACTTTATTGGATGGACATGAAATTTTACATGAGATAACTAGACATCCTCATCTTTGCCATGGTTTTAGTCCCATTCATTTATCATACACCATCCCTGATTTATGATTTTTCTAAGTTGATGCATGTTTGGTTGACCTCTTTGAGCATGTTCAAAATTGCTTTGACTTTCTGATTTTCATTGACTGCCTTCCACTTGTCCAAATGAGATGAAATTTGACATGCATACCATGCTATGGATTGTGATTGACCATGATTTATTTGGTGATTTTTGGAAATGTTTAAGATTGGTTTTGATGCAAGTCTTGCTGTTGACTTCTATGAGCTTCTAAATGCCATGTTTTGACCTAATTTGTTCATGAAATGATGATGATGATTGATATGAATGTGAACCCAATTGGTTGTGTTTCTTAATTGTTTGAACATGATTTTGGATGCTTGCCCTTTGCTGTTTTGACTTTTTCATTCCTTTTTGACCCTAGGCTTGTCCTAGTGGTCCTGTTACTCACTTTTGAGCTTGTGCTTTCAGGTTGACCAACAAATGATCAATGAGACCAATTCTTTTGATTGAGCTTGCTTAAATATCATGGTCTAACTTGTTTGTTTTGTAGGTTGCTTGGCTCACATGCCTTGAGCCTTGTGCCTTGCACATTCACTTGCTTGTGTTGACTGGTTGATATCTGTTTCATTTTGATTTAACTTTGACTTGTATACTAACTGTGCTTGACTGTTTCAGGTGCTTTTAGTTGCTTAGTTCCTTGTGAACTTTTTGCTTTGCTTGTATAAGCAACTTGCATTGAGGTATATTTCTAATCTTCATGTAGTCTGGAAGACCTGGCCTGTTACTTGGCCAGGCAACTGTCTGAAGTCCTCCTTAAGAGGCAATGTTTGTGACTGTTTAATTTTGTCCTTGCATAGAGTCAAAGACCTCCTAAGTGGAGAGGCAATTGGCAGAACCCAAGGGATATGCAATCTATCCCCTGCTATTCTGTGTGTCATCTGCTTTGCTCACACCACTGTGTTGATGCATTGCAGATACAAACCCAAGATCTTGTACAATTGTACAGTTGAGTCAGTTTCAAATGTGTAGAAGGGTTCCCACTTTCTGAACCCACACATTCTTGTCTTGAGCTCTCCCAGGCCAGGGATAAGAGCTGTGAAGTCTTATCTTCACTCACCTTTCATCTGCTTCACCTTAGTCTCTCAATGGCAAGGTTAAGAGCAACACTTACCCAGTTCCAGAGGTTTGTTTGTTGAGGTTGATATGACCCCTCGACTAAAACCTAACCCTTGTTTGAGCCACTTGCTTGTGTATAGTGTGTGCTATCTGTGCTTGTATGTTTGTTTGACTTGCTTCCTGTGCGAGTTAGGGTTAGTTTAGACTTGCTTCCTGTGCAAGTTAGGTTTTGCTTGGCTTGCTTCCTGTGCAAGTTAAGCGTGTGTGTGGCTTGCTTCCTGTGCAAGTCATGTCTAGGATAGGCTGGCTCCCTGTGCCAGTTAGCTAGAAACCTTAACTTAGGGATGAATTTGCATGATAACATCTAGGCTCGAGTCGTAGTCTCCCTAGTTGTGTCTCCCTCTGTTATCTGGTTAGGCTAGTCCTGTATCCCTCTGTAGGGGAACTACATCGCCCTGATCTTCATACCAGATGAAGTATGTAGGCAGGAGATTGAGCTGATCTCTCCGGGCGCCTTTTTTCTTTTGTGTGAGTTGTTTGACAGTTGCTAGGCTCGAGTGCCTGACTCCTTAGCAATTTGTTGTCTGTTTGTTTGAGTGTGTGCTTGACAGTTATAGGCTCGAGTCCCCGACTCCCTATTAACTTGTTGTGTTGTTGTGTGCTTGGAAGCTGATGTAAGTCCATCGAGTGGCATTTGGGTTCCAGTGTGCGTGTGTTTGGTTCGGATGCTGATGTAAGTCCAGTGATTGGCAGTTGGGCTCCATGTTTGCCTGTATTTGTGTTTGTTTGTGTGCGTGTCAGCCGAGCTACGAATGCTCTGATTCTTCTCTCGTCCGAGAAGATACGTATGCATAGGATGCGATATCCTAGCGAGCATGTGTCGTTTCCCCAGTCCGAACTACTTTGACTCTGATGTCTATGCCTGATAGACTAAGTAGGCCCAGGATGCGATATCCTGCCGAGTCCGTCTTGTTTGTTTCTTGTGCTTAAACTAGACACACTCATGGTGATTTTGGTGTAGAGTTTGTGAATTTATCATTGCTGGTTTGTGAGATATGATTTTTTGAATTAGGGTGTGACAATTTGTGTCACACCATTGATGTCCAACTTGATGATTTTTGATACCATGCTTCTTGACCTCCAATTGATCTGATTTTTTGCATGAACCTACTCTTGTATGTCTAGTTTACATGTGAATTTTATTGGAATTATTTGTGGCATTTCCTAATTGTTTGAGATTTTTCTCCCCTGTCTAGTCAAATGTTGACTTTGTGTGACACATGTTCCCATTTCATTTGTGAAATTCTCATACTTTATTGGATGGACATGAAATTTTACATGAGATAACTAGACATCCTCGTCTTTGCCATGGTTTTAGTCCCATTCATTTATCATACACCATCCCTGATTTATGATTTTTCTAAGTTGATGCATGTTTGGTTGACCTCTTTGAGCATGTTCAAAATTGCTTTGACTTTCTGATTTTCATTGACTGCCTTCCACTTGTCCAAATGAGATGAAATTTGACATGCATACCATGCTATGGATTGTGATTGACCATGATTTATTTGGTGATTTTTGGAAATGTTTAAGATTGGTTTTGATGCAAGTCTTGCTGTTGACTTCTATGAGCTTCTAAATGCCATGTTTTGACCTAATTTGTTCATGAAATGATGATGATGATTGATATGAATGTGAACCCAATTGGTTGTGTTTCTTAATTGTTTGAACATGATTTTGGATGCTTGCCCTTTGCTGTTTTGACTTTTTCATTCCTTTTGACCCTAGGCTTGTCCTAGTGGTCCTGTTACTCACTTTTGAGCTTGTGCTTTCAGGTTGACCAACAAATGATCAATGAGACCAATTCTTTTGATTGAGCTTGCTTAAATATCATGGTCTAACTTGTTTGTTTTGTAGGTTGCTTGGCTCACATGCCTTGAGCCTTGTGCCTTGCACATTCACTTGCTTGTGTTGACTGGTTGATATCTGTTTCATTTTGATTTAACTTTGACTTGTATACTAACTGTGCTTGACTGTTTCAGGTGCTTTTAGTTGCTTAGTTCCTTGTGAACTTTTTGCTTTGCTTGTATAAGCAACTTGCATTGAGGTATATTTCTAATCTTCATGTAGTCTGGAAGACCTGGCCTGTTACTTGGCCAGGCAACTGTCTGAAGTCCTCCTTGAGATGCAATGTTTGTGACTGTTTAATTTTGTCCTTGCATAGAGTCAAAGACCTCCTAAGTGGAGAGGCAATTGGCAGAACCCAAGGGATATGCAATCTATCCCCTGCTATTCTGTGTGTCATCTGCTTTGCTCACACCACTGTGTTGATGCATTGCAGATACAAACCCAAGATCTTGTACAATTGTACAGTTGAGTCAGTTTCAAATGTGTAGAAGGGTTCCCACTTTCTGAACCCACACATTCTTGTCTTGAGCTCTCCCAGGCCAGGGATAAGAGCTGTGAAGTCTTATCTTCACTCACCTTTCATCTGCTTCACCTTAGTCTCTCAATGGCAAGGTTAAGAGCAACATTTACCCAGTTCCAGAGGTTTGTTTGTTGAGGTTGATATGACCCCTCGACTAAAACCTAACCCTTGTTTGAGCCACTTGCTTGTGTATAGTGTGTGCTATCTGTGCTTGTATGTTTGTTTGACTTGCTTCCTGTGCGAGTTAGGGTTAGTTTAGACTTGCTTCCTGTGCAAGTTAGGTTTTGCTTGGCTTGCTTCCTGTGCAAGTTAAGCGTGTGTGTGGCTTGCTTCCTGTGCAAGTCATGTCTAGGATAGGCTGGCTCCCTGTGCCAGTTAGCTAGAAACCTTAACTTAGGGATGAATTTGCATGATAACATCTAGGCTCGAGTCGTAGTCTCCCTAGTTGTGTCTCCCTCTGTTATCTGGTTAGGCTAGTCCTGTATCCCTCTGTAGGGGAACTACATCGCCCTGATCTTCATACCAGATGAAGTATGTAGGCAGGAGATTGAGCTGATCTCTCCGGGCGCCTTTTTTCTTTTTGTGTGAGTTGTTTGACAGTTGCTAGGCTCGAGTGCCTGACTCCTTAGCAATTTGTTGTCTGTTTGTTTGAGTGTGTGCTTGACAGTTATAGGCTCGAGTCCCCGACTCCCTATTAACTTGTTGTGTTGTTGTGTGCTTGGAAGCTGATGTAAGTCCATCGAGTGGCATTTGGGTTCCAGTGTGCGTGTGTTTGGTTCGGATGCTGATGTAAGTCCAGTGATTGGCAGTTGGGCTCCACGTTTGCCTGTATTTGTGTTTGTTTGTGTGCGTGTCAGCCGAGCTACGAATGCTCTGATTCTTCTCTCGTCCGAGAAGATACGTATGCATAGGATGCGATATCCTAGCGAGCATGTGTCGTTTCCCCAGTCCGAACTACTTTGACTCTGATGTCTATGCCTGATAGACTAAGTAGGCCCAGGATGCGATATCCTGCCGAGTCCGTCTTGTTTGTTTCTTGTGTCTCTTTCAGCCAGTGTGTGTGAGTTTGAGCAGTGTTTAGCAACCAATATTCCTTCCTTTTGTGCGTGGATCCCGTAGAGTACTACGGATGCGTAGGGGTGCTAATACCTTCCCTTCGCATAACCGACTCCCGAACCCATTCTCTTTGGTCGCGAGACCACGTCTTTTCCAGGTTTACTCTGAGCGTTTCCTTTCCCTCTTTTGGGATAAATAACGCACGGTGGCGGCTCTGTTGTTCTTGTTTTCCCGCCGGTTTTTCGCGTAATGCGACAGCTGGCGACTCTGCTGGGGAGTATAGAGAAGTTGACCTGTGCTGGTCCGTCTTCCCTAAGCGAGTCTCTCCTAGCGCTCTCTAGGTTAGGGTTTTGGTTGCTTTGTGCTGTGTTTATTTATTGCATTCATTATTTACTGTTTGCATTCATTGTCTTTTGTTCGCATTTATGTTTGTAATTATGTTTGCATTCATATTCATCTGTTCACCTGGCTGTGCTGTCTGTGTTTCTCTGTTTGGGGGTGGGAGTTACTTGAGGTAAAAGGCCCAATACCCAGGCTATGAGTGAAATCTAGGGAACTTAGGAATAGAGTGATTCATGGGAAGCGGGTGGTATTGCGCCACTTAGTGGAACATTGATATCACGAGCAGTTCAGACCCTGGTGGGATATTGTCGTTACATACTTCAGGTGTGTGTATGATGGTATTCTGCGAAAGGTTATTTATGCTGTGTTTCTCTTCGACTTTTACCCTGACCTAGATGACACCCGTGAGTGGGGAGGGTTTGATCATTACAGGTACAGTTGCTGATTGTTGGTGACTTGTTGGTGACTCTTGATACTGGTGGTGACTGTGAGTTATGGGCATTTATTTCTGGGACGCCAGAGTTCTTGTCCATGGTTTATCAGCGGGTTCCGTTTATTTCGGATCCCCGGGCTGAGCTGAGAGTACTTGTTCAGAGGATCCGTTTGTCACCCGTTCAGTGGTTGTTCCTGTGAGGATGGTGATGTAATCTCTGGTTCCGTTTATTTCGGAACTCCCCAAGTTGGATTTATGGTGACTTGGTCCCGAAAATTGACTGGTTCAGAAAAGCAGAGGGTCTACAGTTGACTTGGTGGCACAAGGGCCTGCATTCATGCATTTGCATCATATCATCTCGCATTCATCTGCATTCAACTCATGTCTGTCCGTACTCAGGGCCCGTTATTTTTAAATTAAGAACCCCGGTTGAGAGACATCCAGATGTCAAAATGTTGTTGATTAAATTTTATCTGTCTCAATGAAACCAGAAAAAAAAGAGGACTGAATATTCCTAGTACGGACAAACATTGCATGTGTGAGTCATACTAACCCGTTTGCTGTTTTGTAGGTTTCAGTATTCAACCGGTGCGCATAGCTTGTCTGTTCAGATAACCTGCTGGGGGTCAACAAATTCAAGCCGATGGATCTTCCCAACGCCGGCATCCTTGAACTGAAAGAAATGATGAGGGAGTTGTTCAGTGTTATGCAAGGACTTGCCTTGGGACAGAAAGCCATGTCTGAGAGATTGGAAAGAATTGAGAAATGGCTGATAGTGGAGAAAGTTCAGGAGAAGGCTCCGTCCTCCGAAGTGAACAAACCTTCCGGTACTGTAGCAAGGAAACCCTCCGACAGTGGTCCGTCCAAGAAGAAGTTTGAGCCAGTTGGTGTGCCCGCAAAGAAAGAACGTGGTAAAGATCGTTATCACCCTTACGCTACCACTGTAACCACTCCTGTCAGCAATCCACCTGCTCAACAGCAACAACTGCCACCTCAACAGAAGACACCGGGAGCTAAGAGCCAGGTGAAGAAGAAGAAAGAGGATCGTCAGTTTGAGGAACCACCCGTGACTTACGCCCTTCTGTTCCAAAGGTTGATGGATCTTGCTTTAGTACGGCCAAGGATATTGATTCCCCTAGAACGGCAGAAAAGGCCACCAAACTATGATGAGAATGCCAAGTGCGAGTTTCACTCTGGGGCACCCGGACACAACATTGAGGGCTGTAGAGCTTTTAAGCATGTCGTCCAGGACATGGTGGACTCTGAGACCATTAACTTGGCCCAGATTATGAAGGGGGATGTCAACCCTGCGCTCAGAAGGGGTCCTGTAAAAGTCAAGATGGTGAAGAAGGCCAAGAAAGGATTGGAGATGACTGAGGAGGATCAGCTAAAGGTTCCAATGGCTATGGTCCCAAAACCTCTGGAGCAGGATGGAGTTTTCACTGTTAGTGATAATTCTTGTGCGACCGTCACCATAGAGGGAAGTGCATTGATGAAAGACACGACCCAGGAGATGAAGGAAGTAGAAATGGACGATGTAAGGTGTGGAGCACCCCGTCTGGCAGTTGAAACTGTCCAGGTAGAGAAGGCCCTTGTTGCTGAGAAAGAGAAGAAGTTGTCCATTTCTTCTTATAAACAAGCTCTGGAAGTGGTGAAAAACAAAGAGGCGCAAGGCTGGGGAAGGATCATTGACATCGTGATAAAAGCAGACATGTTTGGGGTCGGTTATCAGCCGGGTCAAGAGTCGTCTAGACCAAATAGAGGATGTCGCCCACCATACACCTTCGTCAGCGCAGGGATGTTGGATCCTGGTCATGCCCGTTCAGTGGGTGAAGATGTTGACAGCAATCGCGAGCTTGAGGCGTGGATAAAGTCGTGCGTACCAGGCAACTGGAAGGCCTCCAAAAGCATCACTGTCACTCATCCAGGAGTGTAGTATTTCTGTGTTTTAATCTTGTTTGCATGAAAGCCATACGTTTTGCCCGAAGCGTACTGGTCCATTGTAAGGGCCACCTCATGTTTCATTTTGCAACATTTCTGCATCATTAATAAATGGATGTTTTTGTAATTAAAAGCAGTGTTCCCTGTCTTTCACTTATTTTGCAGTTTCAAAAATAAAAATAAAAATAAAAATGGCAATGTTTTTATTCTCTTTCCTTTTGATTCATTTGGTTCCGACCTTAAAAGTGATTCTCCTGAGCTCATCGATAACAATTTGGTTACACCTCTGTATGACTTCGACAATCCAAGCTATCATGCCGAAGAAGAAGGCGCAGAAGATTGTGATCAGCTGGAATTAGCCAGGTTATTGAAACAAGAGGAGAAGGTGATTCAGCCGCACGAGGAGCGATTCAAGATTTTGTTACTCCGAGCACCGCTGAGGTCGGGAAGTGGAAGTTGAGGTCGTTTCAGAGGCAAGTCAAGAGTAGAATGGTAGCCCCTTTGAAAGAGAAGGTTGATACATGTGCCTGGTTGTATCTAGATACACCAAGGTGGGATACCAATGTTTTGGGTCATAAACTACCATCAGGAGGAGACTGTGCAAAAGCTGAGGCCGACAAAGGATGAGAAAGAGAGAAGGTGTGAATAGACTATCAAGATGCGAGCAGAGCTAATCTGAAAGATGGATTCCCGGTACATCACAATGAGGTATTGGTTGATTATATGGCTCAGGTCTCAGTGTTTATCTTCATGGATGACTTCTTGGCCAAGACCAGATTGAATTGTTGCCAGATGATATGAAGTAAACCAGGTCCATCACACAAGGGGCACCTTCTTGTTCTAAGTTGATGTCGTTCCGTCACATGAGGCCGGTGCCACGTATCATAGGTCTGCGGTGACTTTGTTTCGTGATATGATTCATCGTGAAAGCAAATGCCATATTGATGACATGATGGCAAAGTCCCAAGCAGAACAGGGGCATCCGGTAGACTTGGGGCAAGTTGTTTGACCGGTTGAGATAACTCATACTTTTGAGTCTGAATCAGTGCACTTATGGGGTGTTGCCCATCAAGCTACCGAGGCTTGTTGTGAGCGAATCAGAGGAATCGAGGTCGATCCTGCTAAAAAAAAAAAAAAAAAAAAAAAAAAAAAAAAAAAAAAGAGGGTAAGTTGTAGGAACCTCTGATTCCGATACCTCAGTGAAAGAAATAACTGTTAATCCGGTACTTGATAACCCTCGAGGGGTCTACGAGGTGCGTATTGAGTCAGCATGACTAGTCTTGTCGAAAAGAGTATGCAATTTACCCAAGCAAAAAGTTTATCGACTGTGAAACAATACACTTATTGTTCGAAAAAACTTGATGTACTTTGGCATAGGCTGCTCGCCGACTGAGACAGTATATGCTGATTCATACCACTTTGTGGATGTCCAAAATGGATCTGATCAGATATGTGTTTAAGAAGCTAGTAGCAACCCATGGAAGGTTATCAACCAAGGAAGTTTGAGGTCCCTGATGAGGACATCTCGAGGTACTCAAATCGAAAGATTGAGAGTGACCGATCCCGGAGGAGGGGTCTGACCCCGAATCCGAACGGATTCCGATGTCTGAGGGGGAATGAGATGAGGTGAATAAGTTAGTGCTTCCCGGATCACAGTTGGTTACACCAACAATGGCGGCTGAACATAAAGTCTGTATCCTGGATATTGAACCTTGGGATGTGCATCTACTTGGGGCAGTGACTTCCTCACAGATATATGAGAAATCAGAGAAGACTGAATGGATAAGGACTCGGAATGACATGTCAAGTCCAATTGAGGAAAAAGCGTTGACAGTTACCTGGCATGGGGCGGTTGTACCCAGTGAACGAAGCATGTTGTTAACCAAGAAGTGTGACCTCGCGCGTACCACGCGGAAGAATTGGTTGAAAAGGACCCTTCCTCCTCAAAACGATTGTGGGGCAAATGGACAAACAGTTATGAATGTCCATTCGTGGTCAAGAGGGTCCCATCTGACAGAACCTTGTTGTTTATGACCACGGATGACGACGATTTTCCATTCCCTGTGAGTGCGGACGCAGTTAGAAAATACTTCGTGAAAGAAACCCGCTGGACAAAAAAAAAAGAATAAAGAGTCCAGGCAAAAATGGGCATCCCGGCGAACCAAGAAAAAAGAGAAAGGTTCGGGCAAAATTTAGGGATATAAAAGAAAAGAACTGTACACCCGGCAAGTTGAAAACCCGCAAGGGCGACTTGGGCAAAAAAGGGTATCCCGATGGACTGAAACCCGAAAGGGCGGTCCAGGCAAAAGAGGGAATGAAACGAACAACTGCGTCCAGCATGATCGTTTGTGCTCTTGATGACTTGGCTAATCTCCGACAGAGACCGATCGGAAGCGTTTCGTTTGGAAGACAGAAAGTGCAGAAAGTCCTGAGGACATATGAGGTGTAACTGAGTTGGAACCCGATGAGATCACAGTTTCACGTTGCCATTAGGATAGATTTTTTCTTTTGTGTGCAATCACCTCTTTCCAGGGTTTGCTTCCTGTGTGTTGCTCAATCGTGAGCCATCTTTTATTCCAGTCAAATAAAGCGTGTGTTCGGTCAAATAAATTTTGTTTTTGTGTCATTACTGTTTTGATTACGAAAACATCCGTTTATTTTGATAAGAATATTTGCATGTTGAAACATAGAGGTCCCTTCTGATGCATGCTTGTGTGATTGAAATCTGGAAATCTTACTTGGAAGTCTGAGTGACCTAAGTGTTGAAACATCAGAACACCTGGGGCATACCTGGGGCACGTTTTTATCTAACGATCTTTTGTGCAAGTACTGTTGGATATATTCATTCACTTGTCGGTGGTGATGTGAAGCTTTTATGACAAGAGATCCCTGCAGAGCCAAATCAGGGGCAAGGGATAGTTGAACGGTGAAAAGACAGTGAAGGATTACGATGACGGTTCTGGAAAGGTAATCAAGAAGACTCTTCAAAGTCTGATGATTGGAAAGTTTGTCTGAATACCAGGAGTTCGATCTCCGTGGAGTACGGACGAGATTGGGAATACAAGATGATGGAGCAGAAAAGTCCAGAAGCGTCTGGAAGTTTGTAAAAGAGGAGAGCCGACACTATGGGTGGACGATGGATGCCGCTGTTCGGCGACTCGACAGGTGTTCCGTGTCTAATAAGCTGTATTTCCCCAGTAGGTGTGAGAGCATTACCTCCATAACAGATTCGAGATCAGTGTCTCCTCAGCAAGCCTAAAGGTGGCCGTATCCCCCAGCGGAGTTGTGACTGTTTTCCAAGTCTGAAGCTGTCTTCCCAGCAGAGGTTGTGTTGATGGTTTTTCCCCAGCAAGGTTTGTCTTTCCCCAGCAGGATGGAAGTTGACATGGTTATAGGATCCCCAGCACAGTTCCTGGAGTTCCCCGGTGTTGTCTCTGAAGGAGACGTGTGTTTATGCATTCAGCATTTAGATAAGCATAGCATATCGCATCATTAGTGCATAGCATTTCCATGATCATGGGGCATTGTGTAAAGCAAGAAAAAACTCATGCATCAACGTTGCAAGCATATCCATTAGCCCTAGGCCGTGGTGACCAGCCGAGGTTGGGTTGTTGGAAAGAGTTTAGCATCGCGCCATTGGATCGGCTTCAGGATTGGGTTCATCAGCATGGTTGAGAGGTTGGTGTTTTCCCAACAAGTGATTCCTCAGTCGAGTGGGTATCCCCAGCAGTGTTACTCCCCAATTGTTAGCGTCTTGCCAGCTTGGGTCTTTTTTTCCTTAAGCAGATATGGGTGTGTCTGATCTCTCCATGTAGAGTCTACCCCTTAAGCAGAAAGTGTCAATCTTTTCCTGCCATTTCCCCACTGAGATACATCCTCGTGGATGACGGTTGCTTCCGTTCCCTCCCTAATGGGATGGGTTTTCCCTATTGAGTTCTTTCCTCATTAGGATGGGTCTTGATTCAGTCTGCCTTTTTGGATCGATCCTAAATTGGCTTCTTGTTGACTATCTCTTGTGCTGCCCTGGGGCATAAATGAATAGTCGCTCACTAACCGGCACTCATTCATTTCATCCTCAGCGGAATTTGATGGCCTCTACCTACGAACTGGTAGTTGTAAGTCCTATCTTTGTGGTTTTCTACCTACTAGTTGGTAGTTGTAAAATCCCACTTTCATCCCCTTGTTGGAGTTAACCCTTTGTGCTCATCCTATCGATGACTGGCTACTTTTCCGTGGTTTTCCGCCTACTAACCGGTAGATGTAATCCCCTCTTTGCAGTTATTAGTATCCGGTTTGTGATATTGATATTCTTTCCCCTTTGGATACTTGCCTTGATCAAGCAGTATTGTCCCCATTGGGTCTTCCCCTTCTTTTTGGATACTTGCTCCGAGTAAGCAGCTTTATCCTCTTTTGATTGGTCATCTGCTGCATACCTAGTCTGGTACCCAGATGCCTTTCTTTTCGGTCGATTATTCATTTAACAACCTACAACCCGGTTATGGATAATCTTCCATGCGAGTGTATTATCTACGTTTTGACGGCTATAGATAATATGTCTCATGTTTTTTCCGGTATTCAGACCGAAGAAGTTTCCGACGATCAGGTCGATGTCTCATGCTTTTTCCGGTATTCAGACCGAAGAAGTTTCCGACGGTCAGGTCGATGTACTTATGTTTTTCCGGTATTCAGACCGAAGAAGTTTCCGACGGTCAGGTCGATGTACTTATGTTTTTCCGGTATTCAGACCGAAGGAGTTTCCGACGATCAGGTCGATGTACTCATGGCACTCAGGCCAATCTCCCGGTATTCAGACCGAAGAAGTTTCCGACGATCAGGTCGATGTACTTATGTTTTTTCCGGTATTCAGACCGAAGGAGTTTCCGACGATCAGGTCGATGTACTCATGGCACTCAGGCCAATCTCCCGGTATTCAGACCGAAGAAGTTTCCGACGATCAGGTCGATGTACTTATGTTTTTCCGGTATTCAGACCGAAGGAGTTTCCGACGATCAGGTCGATGTACTCATGGCACTCAGGCCAATTTTTCGGTATTCAGACCGAAGGAGTTTCCGACGATCAGGTCGATGTACTCATGGCACTCAGGCCAATCTCCCGGTATTCAGACCGAAGAAGTTTCCGACGATCAGGTCGATGTACTTATGTTTTTTCCGGTATTCAGACCGAAGAAGTTTCCGACGATCAGGTCGATGTACTTATGTTTTTTCCGGTATTCAGACCGAAGGAGTTTCCGACGATCAGGTCGATGTACTCATGGCACTCAGGCCAATCTCCCGGTATTCAGACCGAGGTGGCGTTCAGGCCAATTTCCGATTTTTCGAATCGAAGAAGTTTTCCTCCTCCCCGTTGGTGTCGATAAACGTCGAGTTTTTCCTATTCGTCCTATGACGTCTAGTTGTACCTGTCCCCACGTGGATTTACCTCTCCGTTGGTCTTGGTAAACGTTGAGTTTTTCCTACTACGTCCTCTGACGTATGGTGGTATCCCTTCCAGTTATTCAATAACGTCTGGTTACCTCTCCGTTGGTCCCGATAAACGTCGAGTTTTTCTTAGTTGTCCGTTGGCATCTAGTTGTGTTTTCTTTTCCCATTCACCATCGTTGTGATGTCTGGATGTGGCCGTACCCTTTGAAAACAAAACCAAAAAATATATACCCAGCAATAAATATCAAATCCCAGTGGACGTTTCCATTGGTGGATCCCTGTATTGTGCAAATTCTACGGTTCTTGGTATTCAATCCCTGTTTACCCTGAAAGTCTGACAGCCGTTGCTCTCATCCATTCGGGTTCCCAGCTGATTGAATAGGGGCAGCTGTAGCACCTCAAATTTGCACCTATCATTGTACATACATTTTCATATTAGGTCATAGCATATCATGGTCCACTGCATAGCATTGCATTGTCCTTTGCCCCAAGTGCAAGCCAATCAAGAAATTAGGTCAAACTGATCAGGAGATCAGTCAACCAAGCAAGCAAGGGTGTTTCTCAAGGAGCCAAGGCCCTAGGGTTGGTCCAACATGTTCACATGACTTGGGGATCCATTTGAAGTGTTTTGGTCAAAGATTGGATGTTCAAAAGTCATCAGTCAATGCACAATTAGTCAGAAACCCTAAAAGTCAACTGTTGGTCAACTGTCCATTTAATCAGTGATTTGATGATGGAAATTGGTTTGAGAGGTCTCATTCATGTCCAAATAAGCCTCATATATCATGTCAAACACCATCATGGAAGAATTTGAAGCCAGATCAGAAATTTCCAAAAATGGAAACTGGACCTGTAACTGAAACTTACCAAAATGGAAAGTCTTGATCCTCAAACTTACATCATGATACAAGCTTCAAATGAATTTTTGCCCAACATGAAAGTTGAAGATCTTGTTCTCCCATTTCCAAAAAGTCCAAGAACTCTCAATTCCCATGTATGGTTGGCAAGTTATGATCAAATCATTTTCACAAAATCTTGGACTTCAAAAGGCCATATCTCTCAAACCATTTGGCCAATTTTGGTGGGGTTTTTTCCTACAAGTCACATTTGATCCCCTCTTTCCAAAAATGTAACTTTCATGTGCCAAAACCTTATGAATCAAAATGACATTTTTGAACCTAGCATGTGTGAAATTCAAGTTTGACCAATGGTTGACTTTTTGAATTATGCATTTTTAACACTTGGGGCCAATTGGAACTTGCTTAGAATGTTATTTGCAGCATGTACAAAGTCAAATTCGTGCAAGTACTTGCACCCATCACATAGCCATGCCTAGTTGCTTGAAAATGGGAAGAAAAGTACAATTTGCAACCACCATATCCCACATATCCATGAGCCATGCCTTGTACTATGAAAACAGAAAATCTTAACATATTTTTTCTGTCAAACCAACCCTAGAGTGGCAGCAAGAACCAACAGAACTTCACACTCTCAAAAAACTTCATTCTTGGCCATTTTCCAAAATTTTCCAAAAAAAAAGCTCCAAAGAACTCTCCTTGGCCATTGTTGTTTCATCATCCAAACAATATTGTGGACTCATTGCAACCTCATTTCACCATCTGTAAGAAGCTTGTGCCAAACTGGTTTTCAAAACATCATCCATGACAGTTGGGATTTTGAGAAGAACCAAGCATCATTGAACTCCATTCCTTCGTCCATGCGTCTCCTGGGGTACTAAAGAAATTCTGTTTCGCCTCTTTGCAACCAAAAGACCACAAACACATCACTGCCATGAAAAAACTTCAGAATAAGGTCAGAATTCGCGCGGCTCAGTTCTTGTTTTTAAACATATAATCATAAAGTTCATTTCACCCTGATTCTATTGATATAAATTTTATGGAAAATGGTTGCATATTGAGAGAAATACATGGATTTAAAGTTTCACACTCAAATATGTTTTTGTTTGGTTCTTGGTTGTTAGCTTGATTTAGTGAACATGAAGGTTGGATTATTAATGTACATGATGAGGTGAACACATTGATATATTACTTTTTGATTTTGGCCACCATTTGTTCTTGCTGGAAATTTTTCAATTGAACATGTAGATACTGCATTTTTTTTTCTGCAATATGAATACTGAGTTTTTTTTACTTTTACTGTACACGATACTGGGCATTTCTTTTTACTGTAGCCAAGCCATTAAATAAATGCCAAAAAAAAAAGGCCTGGGGCGAGGGGGATTCGAACCCTAGACCTTTGCCTCAAAGCTTCAAATACCAAGTGTTTTACCACTGGGGCGCAATGTCAATTCAATTATTTAAACGCCTTCTATAAAATATATATTAAAGAGGAGCACTATTTCATGGCCATGCGCAAATCACAGCGTGCCACGTCCCCAAATGCAGCACACCGTTTCATTTAAATGTCCCAGGAATTACGCATATGCCACTGCCGGATTTAATTACCAATTAATTTAATTTCTTTTGCAATTTTTATTTCACTTGGCATGGCTATCTTCAAAAAATCATAGAGCTCTCAATTTTAACTCAAATTTCATGGGAATTTTTGTGTTGTGTTCATCACAATCTCTAGTTTTTAATCATATTTTTTCCAGAATTTTTGGATCAATGGATTTTAATTGTTATTAGGGTTTGTGACATATGCTCATATTTTGTACACCTTGCCAAATCATTTGTGAAATGGTGATACTTTATCCAATGGTTCCCAAATTTTTTGTGCTTAAACTAGACACACTCATGGTGATTTTGGTGTAGAGTTTGTGAATTTATCATTGCTGGTTTGTGAGATATGATTTTTTGAATTAGGGTGTGACAATTTGTGTCACACCATTGATGTCCAACTTGATGATTTTTGATACCATGCTTCTTGACCTCCAATTGATCTGATTTTTTGCATGAACCTACTCTTGTATGTCTAGTTTACATGTGAATTTTATTGGAATTATTTGTGGCATTTCCTAATTGTTTGAGATTTTTCTCCCCTGTCTAGTCAAATGTTGACTTTGTGTGACACATGTTCCCATTTCATTTGTGAAATTCTCATACTTTATTGGATGGACATGAAATTTTACATGAGATAACTAGACATCCTCATCTTTGCCATGGTTTTAGTCCCATTCATTTATCATACACCATCCCTGATTTATGATTTTTCTAAGTTGATGCATGTTTGGTTGACCTCTTTGAGCATGTTCAAAATTGCTTTGACTTTCTGATTTTCATTGACTGCCTTCCACTTGTCCAAATGAGATGAAATTTGACATGCATACCATGCTATGGATTGTGATTGACCATGATTTATTTGGTGATTTTTGGAAATGTTTAAGATTGGTTTTGATGCAAGTCTTGCTGTTGACTTCTATGAGCTTCTAAATGCCATGTTTTGACCTAATTTGTTCATGAAATGATGATGATGATTGATATGAATGTGAACCCAATTGGTTGTGTTTCTTAATTGTTTGAACATGATTTTGGATGCTTGCCCTTTGCTGTTTTGACTTTTTCATTCCTTTTTGACCCTAGGCTTGTCCTAGTGGTCCTGTTACTCACTTTTGAGCTTGTGCTTTCAGGTTGACCAACAAATGATCAATGAGACCAATTCTTTTGATTGAGCTTGCTTAAATATCATGGTCTAACTTGTTTGTTTTGTAGGTTGCTTGGCTCACATGCCTTGAGCCTTGTGCCTTGCACATTCACTTGCTTGTGTTGACTGGTTGATATCTGTTTCATTTTGATTTAACTTTGACTTGTATACTAACTGTGCTTGACTGTTTCAGGTGCTTTTAGTTGCTTAGTTCCTTGTGAACTTTTTGCTTTGCTTGTATAAGCAACTTGCATTGAGGTATATTTCTAATCTTCATGTAGTCTGGAAGACCTGGCCTGTTACTTGGCCAGGCAACTGTCTGAAGTCCTCCTTAAGATGCAATGTTTGTGACTGTTTAATTTTGTCCTTGCATAGAGTCAAAGACCTCCTAAGTGGAGAGGCAATTGGCAGAACCCAAGGGATATGCAATCTATCCCCTGCTATTCTGTGTGTCATCTGCTTTGCTCACACCACTGTGTTGATGCATTGCAGATACAAACCCAAGATCTTGTACAATTGTACAGTTGAGTCAGTTTCAAATGTGTAGAAGGGTTCCCACTTTCTGAACCCACACATTCTTGTCTTGAGCTCTCCCAGGCCAGGGATAAGAGCTGTGAAGTCTTATCTTCACTCACCTTTCATCTGCTTCACCTTAGTCTCTCAATGGCAAGGTTAAGAGCAACATTTACCCAGTTCCAGAGGTTTGTTTGTTGAGGTTGATATGACCCCTCGACTAAAACCTAACCCTTGTTTGAGCCACTTGCTTGTGTATAGTGTGTGCTATCTGTGCTTGTATGTTTGTTTGACTTGCTTCCTGTGCGAGTTAGGGTTAGTTTAGACTTGCTTCCTGTGCAAGTTAGGTTTTGCTTGGCTTGCTTCCTGTGCAAGTTAAGCGTGTGTGTGGCTTGCTTCCTGTGCAAGTCATGTCTAGGATAGGCTGGCTCCCTGTGCCAGTTAGCTAGAAACCTTAACTTAGGGATGAATTTGCATGATAACATCTAGGCTCGAGTCGTAGTCTCCCTAGTTGTGTCTCCCTCTGTTATCTGGTTAGGCTAGTCCTGTATCCCTCTGTAGGGGAACTACATCGCCCTGATCTTCATACCAGATGAAGTATGTAGGCAGGAGATTGAGCTGATCTCTCCGGGCGCCTTTTTTCTTTTTGTGTGAGTTGTTTGACAGTTGCTAGGCTCGAGTGCCTGACTCCTTAGCAATTTGTTGTCTGTTTGTTTGAGTGTGTGCTTGACAGTTATAGGCTCGAGTCCCCGACTCCCTATTAACTTGTTGTGTTGTTGTGTGCTTGGAAGCTGATGTAAGTCCATCGAGTGGCATTTGGGTTCCAGTGTGCGTGTGTTTGGTTCGGATGCTGATGTAAGTCCAGTGATTGGCAGTTGGGCTCCACGTTTGCCTGTATTTGTGTTTGTTTGTGTGCGTGTCAGCCGAGCTACGAATGCTCTGATTCTTCTCTCGTCCGAGAAGATACGTATGC
Source organism: Lathyrus oleraceus (assembly GCF_024323335.1). Lineage (NCBI taxonomy): Eukaryota > Viridiplantae > Streptophyta > Magnoliopsida > Fabales > Fabaceae > Lathyrus > Lathyrus oleraceus. The sequence continues at coordinate 522,991,789 of NC_066581.1, forward strand.
ATAGGATGCGATATCCTAGCGAGCATGTGTCGTTTCCCCAATCCGAACTACTTTGACTCTGATGTCTATGCCTGATAGACTAAGTAGGCCCAGGATGCGATATCCTGCCGAGTCCGTCTTGTTTGTTTCTTGTGTCTCTTTCAGCCAGTGTGTGTGAGTTTGAGCAGTGTTTAGCAACCAATATTCCTTCCTTTTGTGCGTGGATCCCGTAGAGTACTACGGATGCGTAGGGGTGCTAATACCTTCCCTTCGCATAACCGACTCCCGAACCCATTCTCTTTGGTCGCGAGACCACGTCTTTTCCAGGTTTACTCTGAGCGTTTCCTTTCCCTCTTTTGGGATAAATAACGCACGGTGGCGGCTCTGTTGTTCTTGTTTTCCCGCCGGTTTTTCGCGTAATGCGACAATGAGTACTCCACGAAGCATGCTGAGGGACATGAGTGACCTAGATGGAATTTGTCCATCCTGCGTAATAGGATAAATGTCTAAGGACCCAATATTGAACTGGACAAGGATGACATGGTCTATGCCTTGTGTTCAATATAAACATAAGGGCAAAAGGGTAATTGTACACACAAGTATTATCACGAAAAGGGATTTGTCATATCACATGACATTTCCGTGTCTTGGGTAGCAGTGATGTGTTGTTAGATACCGCTCACTGTTTATTATGTTAAATACGTGATTTCATATAATTGTCAATATCGTAAAAACCTACAGGGTCACACACAAAAGAACGGATTGATGAGAGACAAAGTAAATAAGGAACAACGTAAGGTACAGTGCACTTAAGTGAATTGGAGAACATCGTAAGGTACAGTACACTTAAGTAGAATACGAAATATGGAAAGGTACCACACGCTTAAGTGATTTTTGGTATATCGTAAGATATGGGCCACATACACTTAAGTGGGATTTATAGCTTGCAGCCCACACAAGTGGTTATATAAATAAAACCCTTGTGCAGAAGCATTTCATTAGATGAAATTTTGTTTTTCTCTCTCTCACACTCAAAGCCTTCATTCGTAACAGCTAGCACTGAGACTGGAGGAATCTGTTCGTGTGGACTGCGTAGAGGCGTTATCACCATTCAATGCTCGTGATCACTTCTTAGATCCGCATCAAAGGTTTCAATCTCCATAAGAGGTAACGATTTCTATCACTGATCATGCCCATTCCTAAGGATCATTAAAGGAGAATTTTTTAATTTCCGCTGCGTTTTGGATCGTAATTTTCCTTCAGTGGTATCAGAGCCACTTACGAAACCATGTATCTGATAGCTATTTATTTTATGTATTTTCTGTTCTAATACGATTAAAAGGCATAATGAATTAAATAATAAACAAGTAATTAATTTGGCATCATGTGTGTTTGATTTGGATGATTGATGTTGACTATGCTTCGGAATCCGATGTTAGTATGGTGAAGCAGCGATACATCGATCGTCCATAGGTTGCACAAATGAGATCGATCAATTTATATATATGATATAAGTAATTCGGATGCAAAATATGGTATATATGATATACTATTTCTATTTATTTCATACAAACACCTAATGATTATTTTTCTTTGAGCAATCAATGGTCATTTGCCTCGGAATCCGACATTAGTATGGTGAAGCAATGATGTGTTGATCAATCATATTGAATTATCAATCAAGGTGTGTTTGACGATATGAAATTGCTGCATTAGGGTTCATGACGGTACAAGGGTTGTGTTGTCAAAGAGTTATGCGATTAGGGTTGTGACTCCACAAGAGTTATGGTTTAAAGTATCAAGTGTTTATGCGAAAAACATCGTTGGTTTCAAATGAGTTGTTCATTAAAATTTTATGTTGGGGATAGGGGGCGCTGCGTAGTATGATCAATCGTCGAAATTTAATTTGGTTTATTTAATTAACAGAATTTAAATTAATAATAATAATGTGTTTATTATTATTGTCTTGTGGTGATCAGTTATGGCCTTAGTTTTCCTTTATTTTGTTTTTTGGGATTTTAAAATACGGCCTGCGTGTCGTGCCTCTCTTTTAATCTCTTAATGTAACTTTTTTTCTCATCTCACTCCCTCGTATATAAAACGAGTTTCTTTTATGTAATGTAATGTTATGAGGAAAGAGAAGAATACAATATTAAAGGAGGACAACCTTGAAGATATTGCTTGGAGAAGCTTAGATCGTTATTAGGTTAGCTTAGGTTCTCTCATTGACTCGGGAGAACAATTGCGCTAGGGGCCATAAGTGTTTCATTTTGTATGTATGTTGATGCATGTGAATGTATGTTGATGCATGTGAGAGACGATTTATATGATAAATAAGTTGGTGAGATCAAAATAATTACAAATTCCCTCAAATTAAATATTAAGTTTATGTTTTCCAAGTTTTAACACTCATCAAGACTAGTATCGAATAATGTAGGTTTCGCCTACGCAAGGTGCATGTTCTATATTAGTAAGGTGCGATGGGATAATTGTAATATCCAATTTCTAAAACAATGGGTCAAACTTAACTAAACAAATTATAATAAGATTATATACGTTTAGAAGCAACAATTGGAAGTGATCCATATGATGGGTTGGAATAAGGAGTTATTCACCCAACTAAAATATTCGAGAGTTATATTAGATACAATTGGAAGGAGTTCCTACCTAAATAACCTAGTTTTATGTAATCCGCCTACGCGGACTTAAAACAAAGTGAAATGTGGATCTCGACCCACTAGAAAACCTTCCAACGGGATTTTCCGAATCAAATGGTAAGGGTCATTTGTTTTGAGTAAAATAGTGGGAGCATATTTAATTAAAGGCCTAATTAAATATGTTATTTTAATGATACTTATATTTTCATATTTTTAATGTAGATTACCATGACAACAAACACCTCTAACTACATTTTACGATTAATCTTTGATAAGGAAAAATTGTCTGGGAGAAATTTCCTGGATTGACACCAAAATATGAGGATTATCCTCAAGCATGATAAAAAGTTGTATGTCTTGGAGGAACCTATTCCTAAATAGGAACCTCCTAGTTCTGCACCTAAGGCAAAAAGAGATGCTTATAAGAAGCATGTCGATAATGCCAATCAAGTTGTTTGCCTCACACTAGCTACCATGAACTCGGAGTGGCAAAAGCAACATGAGAACATGACAGCGTTCGATATGATGGAACACTTGAAGATGCTCTATCAAGAGCAAGCAAGGCATGAAAGGTTTGAAGTTTCAAAAGCCCATTTTCAAGACAAGTTGGTTGAGGGAGCCTCTGTAGGTCCCCATGTGCTCAAGATGATTGGGTATGTGGAGAACCTTGAGAGGTTAGGTTTTCCCCTCGGAAAGGAACTTGCGATTGATTTGGATTTGCAATCGTTGACAGAGAGCTTCAGTCAATTTGTCCTTAATTTCAACATGAATGATATAGACAAAACTCTTCCTGAACTGCTAGGCATGTTAAGAACTGCTAAGCAGAATCTGAAGTCAAAAGGGAAGTCTGTTATGATGATCGGAAATGGAAAGAAGTAGAACAAAAAGGCCCACCGAGTAGGATGGTAAAGGGAAAGGCAAGGAAGTTGTCAAACCCAAACCCACTGCTCTTTCTTTGAAGCCTAGTGGAGGCATAACAAAGGATAACACCTGCTTCCATTGTGGTAAGACCGGACACTGGAAGAGAAACTGCCCAAAGTACTTGGAAGATAAGAAGAATGGAGTAGAGACTTCAACTTCAAGTATTTTTGTTATTGAAATTAATATATCTACTTTTGCATCATGGGTATTAGATACTAGATGCAGTTCTCACATTTGTACCAACGTGCAAGGGCTAAAAAGGAGTAGAGATTTGGAAAAATGTGAAGTTGACCTATGAGTTAGCAATGGAGAAAAGGTTGTTGCTTTAGCCGTAGGAACTTATGTATTGACTTTACCTGGTGGTTTAATAATTCAGTTAGAGAATTGTTATTATGTACCTGCAATTAGCAGGAATATTATTTTTGTTTCTTGTTTGGACAAGTTTGGTTTTTCATTCATAATAAAGAATAATTGTTGTTCCATTTATTTGAATGATATATTCTATGCTACTGCACAAATGAAAATGAACAATGGATTATATGCCCTTGATCTTCAAAATGCCTATTTATAACATTAATACTAAAAGGATGAGACCTAATGAGTTAAATTCAACTTACCTTTGGCATTGTCGATTAGGCCACATAAATGAGAAACGCATTTTCAAACTCCATAAAGATTGACTCTTTGACTCTTTTGATTATGAATCATATGAGACATGCAAATATTGTTTAATTGGAAAGATGACAAAGTCTCCATTCATAGGAAAAGGTGAAAGAGCTAATGATCTTTTGGCCCTCATACATACTTATGTAAGTGGACCACTGAACATACCATCCAGAGGAGGTTTTTAGTACTTCATCACATTTATTGATGATTTCAGTAGATATGGTTATTTGTGTTTAATGAAACACAAATCAGAGTCCTTTGAAAAGTTCAAGAAATTCAAGAATTAAGTACAAAACCAACTAGGTAAGAATATTAAAACTCTTCGATCAGATCGAAAGTGGTGAATATTTAAGCCTGGAGTTTGATGACCATCTGAAAGAGTGTGGGATTCTATCCCAACTTACTCCTCCTAGAACACCCCAATGGAACGATGTATATGAGAGAAGAAATCGAACCTTGTTAGACATAGTCTGATCCATGATGAGGCACGCCGATCTTCCAAACTCCTTTTGGGGACATGCATTATTGACAACAGCTTACACATTTAACCGTGTTCCATCCAAAAAGATTGAGAAAACACCATATGAGATATGGAGTGGTAAGAAACCACATATGTCTTATATGAAGATTTGGGGTTGAGAAGTTTATATGAAACGACAAATTTCAACTAAGCTTGAGCCCAAATTTGACAAGTGCTTATTTGTGGGGTATCCTAAAGAAACAAGAGGGTATTACTTCTACAATCCTTATGAGGGCAAAGTGTTTGTCGCTCGAACTGGAGTCTTCCTAGAAACAAATTTTATTTCCAAAGGAATCAGTGGGAGGAAAGTAGAGCTTGAAGAAATTCAAGAATCACAAAGCATTGATACACCTATGAAGGAATTAGAGCAGGAAACACAAGTAGTTGTTGAAGAGCAACCTGCTCAAGTAGAACAAGACCAACGTAGGTCAAGCAGAATATGTCACCTACCTGAGAGATATGGATATCTCATAACTGATCAAGGTGATATATTACTCATGGATCAAGATGAGCATGTGGCCTACCAAGAGGCCATAACTGGTTCTGAGTCTAAGAAGTGGCTAGAAGCCATGAAATCTGAAATGGATTCCATGTACATAAACCAGGTTTGGACCTTGGTAGAGCCTCATGTATGAGTTAACTATATAGGATGCAAGTGGGTCTTCAAAAAGAAGACTGACATGGATGGTAAGGTACACCTATAAGGCAATACTAGTTGCAAAAGAATATAAACAAATTCATGGGGTTGACTATGATGAAACCTTTTCACGAATTGCAATGCTTAAATCTGTTCGAATTTTACTTGCTATTGCTGCATATCATGATTATGAAATATGGCAGATGGATGTCAAAACTGCTTTCCTTAATAAAAAAAATCTTGAGGATGTGTACATCACACAAACTGAAGGATTTGACATACCAGAAGAAGCCCAAAAGATATGCAAGTTATAGAGATCAATTTATGGATTGAAGTAAGCTTCTAGAAATTGGAATCTTCATTTTGATGAAACAGTAAAATAATATGGATTCATCAAGAATGAAGATGAGCCTTATGTCTACAAGAATGTTAGTGAGATCATGATCGTCTTCCTGGTATTATATGTATATGACATATTACTCATTGGAAACGATGTCCATACCCTGCAACAAGTAAAGACTTGGTTGGAGAATATTTTTCTATGGAGGACCTAGGTGGAGTAGTCTATATATTAGGAATCAGGATCTATAGAGATAGATCACAAAAACTGTTTGTCCTAAGTCAGAGTACATACATAGACAATGTGTTGAGATGCTTTAATATGCATGATTCCAAGAAAGGATTTATACCTATGCAATATGGCATGTGTCTATCAAAAACACAATCCCCTTCAACTAAGGAAGAAAGTGATCACATGAATAAGATTCCATATGCATCTGCAATAGGATCTATCAGGTATGCCATGTTATGTACTCAACCAGATGTCTCGTATGCTTTAAGTACAACGAGTATGTACCAATCTGATTCCGGTGATGCTCATTGGGTAGCTGTCAAGAATATCCTTAAGTATTTGAGAAGGACTAAGGACTCATTCTTGATATATGGAGGTCAGGAAGAGCTTGTTGTAATTGGATACACCGATGCTAGCTTCCAGATAAATAAGGATGACTTTAGATCACAATCTGGTTATGTGTTCTGCTTAAACGATGGCGCTGTGAGCTAGAAAAGTTCAAAGCAAGATACAGTTGTTGATTCTACAACCGCGGTCAAGTTTATTGCTGCCTCAAGTGCAACGAAGGAAGCTATTTGGATCAAAAAGTTCATTAGTGAACTTGGCATAGTTCCTAGCATTGTGGATCCCAATGATCTCTATTGTGATAACAATGGTGCTATCGCACAGGCTATGGAGCCTAGATCTTACCAACGATCCAAACACATACTTAGGCGTTATCACCTTATTCGAGAGATAATAGATAGAGGAGATGTGAAAATATGCAGAGTACCTACACTTGACAATATTTCTGACCCACTGACAAAGCCTTTTGCGCGGCAAAAGCATGATGGTCATACTAGATCTATGGGTATTAGGGGTATGCCTGGTTGGCTCTAGTGCTAGAGGAAGATTGTTGGTGTAAGCCCTAGACACCAATACTTTTGGTACTTGTATCGAATTATTTATTAATAATAAAAGACTTTTTCTTTATTATGTTTGTTTAATAAAGTCCCTATAATAGCTAGTCCGTTTAATGTATCAAGTGTGACTTAATCATGAGATCCCATTAAACATAAGGACATTGTTCTTAAAATATCTATAATCGAGCTTTGTTGTGAAGTGGGATAACATTAAAGCATTAAGACTATTATGTATATAGACTAATGATCACATCTTATGGATCATGGATAAGGAGTTATCAAGTCTTAAACATAGGTATGAATATTATGAGTAATATTTATACTAGATTGACCCGCTATGAGAATACTACATAGAATCTTATGCAAAGTGTCATAAGTTATTCTCATGGTGATAGTGGTGTATACCACCCTTCGACCTGAAACCACTATGGACCCTAGATGTAGAGTCGAGTGCTTTATTATTGATCAAACATTGTCCATAATTGGATGACCATAAAGACAATTGATGGGTACTCCACGAAGCATGCTAAGGGACATGAGTGACCTAGATGGAATTTTCTCATCCTACGTAACAAGATAAATGTCTAAGGGCCCAATATTGAACTGGACAAGGATGACACGGTATATGCCTTGTGTTCAATATAGACATAAGGGGAAAAAAGATAATTGTACACACAAGTATTATCACAAAAAGGGATTTGTCAGATCACATGACATTTTCGTGTCTTGGGTAGCAATGATGCGTTGCTAGATACCGCTCACTGTTTATTATGTTAAATATGTGATTTAATATAATTGTTAATATCGCAAAAACCTACAGAGTCACACACAAAAGAATGGATTGATGAGAGATAGAGTAAACAAGGAACAATGTAAGGTATGGTGCACTTAAGTGAATTATAGAACATCGTAAGGTACGATGCACTTAAGTAGAATACAAAATATGGTAAGGTACCACACGCTTAAGTGATTTTTAGTATATCATAAGATATGGGCCACATACAGTTAAGTGAGTTTTTTAGCTTGCAGACTACACAACTGGTTCTATAAATAGAACCCTTATGCAGAAGCATTTCATTAGATGAAATTTCGTTTCTCTCTCTCTCACTCAAAGCTTTCATTCGTAATAGCTAGCACTGAGACTGAAGGAATCCGTTCGTGTGGACTAAGTAGAGGCGTTGTCACCATTGAACTCTCATGATCACTCCTTAGATCTACATCAAAGATTTCAATCACCACAATAGGTAACGATTTCTATCACTGATCATGCTTATTCGTAAGGATCACTAAAGGAGTTTTTTTAATTCCCACCGTGTTTTGGAATGCAATTTTCCTTAAAATTGGGTCTTGTCATGTAAAGAGAAGTTGTTAAGGGTATTGAGAAGAGTTATATGGAAAAATAAGCATTCAAAAATATTGAGAATTGAAGGAGTTGTGATCCTTTGTACTTTGACTTCAAATTATGACTTTTTGGTCAAACCTCTTGGAATAAACTTGTGTACTTGGACTTTTCTTGTATTTCAAGGTACATGGATAATCTTATGAACTCAAAATAAGGTGAACTTGAATGTCTGTTGATTAAGTTGCTTAAAGTTTGAGGTAACTTGTTGAAGAAGACATGGAAATAAACACATGAACCTTTGGTTTCTCTTGAGAAATAAGCAACCAGGCTTTGAGGTACTCTTGATCAAAATGAGATTGAAAGATACTTGAATACCTTAGAGATTATGTCTTGAGAGATAAGCCCCTTGTGAATCAATGGTTGGACACACATTGACTTGAGGAATCACAGAAACCCTAGCTAAGGAACCATGCTTGATGCCCTGGATGAAAAGCCTCATACCTTGCACAATAAACTTGAAGAAAATAAGACATGTTTTGGCTATTTCGATTAGTGGTTAGATAAGCAGTGAACATAAAAACACAAAGGTAAAAAAACCCAATAAAATGGTGCTTGGTGATCCCTACAAAGAGTAAACCCCAAAGATGAGAGGTAGAGGACCAAGATGTGACATTGTTTGTATGCAATGATGCAAATGATATGTGTGATCTTAGGGTTAAAAATTAAGGTATGACACTAATGTCTTTCAAATGTTCTATGGCTACAACTATGTAATCAAACTGAGGGGTAAGTGATCTTAGTACATTTTCAATTATTATTTGTTCATAGAGTGTTTCTCCAAAATACTCCATCTCATTCGTGACCATAATCACTTTGGAGGTGTAATCAGAAATCTTTTCATTGTTCTTCATGTTGAGATTCTCATATTGCTTGTGTATGGACTGCAACTTTACTTTCTTCATTGACGTGTCACCACTATAGCACTGCATCAATGTATACCATGTCGCCTTCATCGTCATCGAGAGAGCAACCTTCTCAAACACCTTTGTATCCACACACTGATGGATATATAACAATGTCTTCCGATCCTTCTTCCTCGTTTCACATTGCATATTTTTTTGCGTTTCTGTTGCATTTTATGCAACCAACATGTAATTGTCATTAACGAGATCAAGAACATCTTTAGTGCTAAACAACAACGCTTATGAATCGACCATTGGTTCCAATTATTTATGTCAAATACTAAAAGTTTTGTATTCAAGTTACGATTTATGTCGTTCATCTTCGTTCTTGTGCAAATCATTTAATTCTGGCCAACATTCGTGTTTCTCCAACCTTGAGAATCAAGATTTATGATTCTCATTAATTTTGATATTCTATTCACTATGAATTTCAGGAACCGAATCAATCACATGTCTCACATACATTTGTGTTTCCCATGAATCAGAATCAAAACTCTATATATCAATTATTGGAGTTAACAACAAAACTTCATTAATAGTTAAGAAGCTAATGAAAGAATTAGAGAGATAAAAATACAAAATGTAATTGTAACTAACATTTTTTTCATACTCAAATTCACAAGTGCTTACAAATTCAAATACAAATTTATATAAAGTAAATTTAAAATTAACTTAAATTTGAATTATAACCTACCTTTATAAGCTAGTTAAATATTACTATATGTTATTCTCCCTCTACAAAAATAATGTCCTCGTTGAACCTTTTTGTATAGCACTATAAGCTTTTGACTGATTTTTTTTTGTTTTCTCAATGTATGTTGCGAAATCGGAAATTATGCATCAACCCCATTCATCAACAATTTCAATCTTTTAACCTCTGAACCGTGTCATCACTACCCTTTATATGAAACGCAACTGTAAACTCTTGGAACAAGAATGCTAATATTTGAAGAAGCTATGAATAATATATTAAAATTAAATCATTGTGCACTTTTTAAGAAGGATATGAACAAAATCAAACTTCATATTCTCCCAAAAACAGTGGTAAATTAGGAGTAAAAAGATATTCATTCAACGCCGAAAATTGTAACCACGGGTTTTGCAATCAGATTCAGATCCCTAAAGAACAACACCTAACAAATTAACAAATTCTAAGCTCTCTCTCCTCTGATCCTACGAGCTAGTTGAATATCCTTAGGCATGATAGTAACTCTCTTGGCATGAATTGCACACAGATTTGTATCTTCAAACAAACCAACTAGATAAGCTTCAGCGGCTTCTTGAAGTGCAGAAACGGCACTGCTTTGGAATCTGAGATCTGTTTTGAAATCCTGAGCGATTTCTCTAACCAATCTTTGGAATGGAAGTTTCCTGATAAGAAGCTCGGTGCTCTTCTGATACTTTCTAATCTCTCTCAAAGCAACGGTTCCCGGACGGAATCTGTGTGGCTTTTTCACTCCTCCGGTTGCCGGAGCAGATTTCCGAGCAGCTTTCGTTGCCAATTGTTTCCTTGGAGCTTTGCCTCCGGTGGATTTGCGAGCGGTTTGTTTGGTACGTGCCATTTAGATCGGAGAGAATAAAGAAAGAAAATGAGATTTTGATTGAAAATCGAAAGTGAGAAAGGAAATTTGAGATGCGATGAAACCGAAGGAAGTGTTTGGGTAATATATAGTGAGGAGATGAAAGAGGAAAAAGCGGGAATTGTGAAGATTTTGAGAAATTTTGGAAAGTGAGATGGGAAAATAGAGACCGTTGATTAGAATTAATATCTACGGTCATACATCTCTAGGGGAAGGGTAGTAGGATCACGATCCGTGGCATTGTGAAACTGACAAATAGAATTATTGAGAATTGTTGCATATTGCGCTGTAATAGGATTATTCTCTTTCCGTAAAATAACTAGCAATATTGTAACTACTAATCCTTTTATTTTTGTCTCTTAGTGATAGATTATTTGTATGTTTTTAATAGTTAAATAAGTTTTTGGCTCTTTCAAATATTATCAATTTCATTTCTAATTTTTAAAAATTTATTTTAAAGAATGATTTTTTTAATATTTCTCATCCACATTTTTTGTCTCTCCTGCTAACGGTCGTTAACAAAGTTGATCTGGCATATACATGACAGTGTCAGCGTGGCAAGATGCTGACGTAGCATATCACATGGCCAAAGTCAACATTGTTCATGAACCTAGAAAATTTGTAGTTAATCTATGGTTAAAATTGTAGCTAATCTGTAGCAACTTCGATTTAATCTTCGAACGGATACGAGATGTTTACCAAGCATTGCTTATTTAATCGAAGTTTCCATGTGGTTTACAATGTATGTATTTCCCTTATAGAGATGTAAAACAAACTTATGAAATTTTGGGGTCAATGTATGTATAATCGAGGTATATACTATAAATAGTGTTACTCTTTATCCTTTAGGGATGAAAGTAAAACTTCTGAAATATTTCTTTTTTGAAATTTACAACGAAGACAAATTTATCTTGCCTCCATGTTATCTTTGTATTGGTCAAAACCTAAATGAGCATTTGAAGACATTGTTTTTCTTGGAAAAACATTTTGCCTTGGAAGTTCCATGTCATATAGGGGAAGATTTTCTTAGTTCATGTTTGGATTGGTGATAAATTTTGGCAAGATCAGAGTGGCCCTGTAATTTTGTTGAAGGTCCAACATGTAAGTTTTGCTAAAATCATGGTGGTACATCTTGATTCCGCCAAATTACCGTCAATCCAAACACACAAATAGATAGTTAGGATGTCATGACTTTGTTTTGCTAGTGGGGCATTGATGTCTTCTCGGCAAGTGTATTGATAGGGTAGCGGTAATAAAAAGATCGAACTTATAAGGATTGTGTTCGAACAAACCAACAATTGTGCAATGTAATTAAAAAACAATAAATATGGGGTTTTCGAGTTGCAGAACGGAAAACAAAATAAGAGTTTAAAACAGAAGGAATTAAGACAGTTAAGTTGTGTATTAGAATCTCTTTATCCTCTATTATTGATGTATGATATCTTGTATGAATTGTTTTATCCTTATAATCTCACAGCGAATTAACAAAACCGTTATAGTCAGTCCCCCACGAAATAACTCACTAACAACTACTATGAGCTTTGTATTCCTAACTTGTCAACGTAAGCATGTTAGGCGATGTCCAAACCGTTAATTCCTTATGCCACTACTCGGAGTCTCCTATCCCTAATTAACCAACGTAAGTAGAACAGTTGCCATAGGTCCAACATATAGGCTACGGGTCAGAAATCCCTATGTGTCCAATATCAGATTAATAGAGTGTCTCAAATAAAAATCATTAAGAATAAGCAATAACTGAATAAAATTATAATTCAAAGGAGACAAAGTCAAATCAACATATAATGCCAACAAGATTAAATAAGGTTCATTATCACACAACCTAATCTAGAGGAGCTTTAGCTACTCATAGTAAAAATTACAATATCAATTGAATAAAGAAGAAGAACATAAGAATTTCCTTGAAGGATTGGCCTCCAATGACTTCCAATGCTCTCAAAATCACCATTTGATGCTGTAAAATCGTGCTTTTTGTGTCAAAATTTGTAATCCTTGCCAAACTGCTGAAAATCCCATTAAAAAGCACTCAGGACGCGTCAGAAAAAGCCTAGAAAAAGCTCGATCACGCGCATTATACAAGTATCGCGCATGCGATGCATCCTAAATAGTCATATCGCGCACGTGATAACGTACATAATTATTCTAGTAGCTGCATCAAAAATCACTCATTTCACCAGAAATTTCACTAAGTCCCATTCTTCTATACTTGGTCATTTTTCACTCATTTTTAGTTCTTCCTTCTTCATTTTGACTCATCTTTCGCTCATTTTCCCCTGATTCTTCGTTTAATTATATGTAATGACGGTCTGTCATCAAGCATACTTTGTATTCACTTTTTAATGTACTAATCTGCAATGCAATCAAGTATTCCCATAATACCCATGCAAGTAAAACCTTTGTTTTCTCTTGAATTGCTACACACTTGTACATTTAAAGCTTTTAATTAGCACTTTACATTGTTCTTATATTTAAGCAAGGATAAAAATGAATCCCAATTGAATGGAATTTGAATCCATCCTCAATATTCTTAATTTCATGAACAAACTCCAATGTTGATTTACTGATCTAGGAAAATATATATTTAATATATCACGATGTTTGTGAATGCTCAATGCTTAGTGTGTCAATGAAAGTTTTGATTCTAAACGCATCGTTCCTTTGATTTGATCATAGAAGATTGCAAGATAGTAACTCTGTTAATTTCAAATTCACTGAGACTGCAGATTGGGTGTCGAGGTTGGTTGTCATTCCACTTCAATTTTATATCATTCTTTTCTCCTTTGAATGAGTTTTTTTGTTGACTGAAGTTTGATATTTAATAATGTGTGTTGGGTGTTTTAAGATAATCATATGCCATGAGGGATCCTTTATTGCTCTTTCAATATGGGACAGCTACTTGATTTGGGATGTGACTCTTTTTCTGTATTTTCTTAGCAACTGTTAATGAGATGTGTTGGACAAATTGGGTGCAAGAGTCTGCATCATGTGATGAATACCGTTTTATGCTTGTTTTTATATTTGGATATGTGGTTGGCGTGTATTACAAAGGGTTTTCTTTTAAATATGTTATATTTGAGCATGGGAACAGTTACTAAATTATGTTCCTTGCATGACTTTAGCACCGTAACACCAGATTACTTCTTGCAATGTTTCACATAATAAAATACCATGCAAATGTTTCATTATAGGCATCACATCTAAAAATAAAATACCATGCAAATGATTCTTTGAAGGAATTTTAATGTCTCTTTTAAACAAGATATTTGTAATGGAGTTTGAGAACAATGACCATTTACTTTTAATAAAATTCTTTGATAATTCATTTTGAAAGATAAAAGAGGATATTAAGTTTCGAAATTACACATTGGATGACACCACTTGAAACAAACATAATGTGTAGAAAAAACATGCTTACCAAATCTCACCATGGCTCTTTTCAAACACATGGAATCGTAAGGTGGATTTGTGTAATATTTTGAAGTGGATATTTGTAAGATGATGATTTAGGAGTAAAAGATAATGAATTAAAGGAGAATATTAGTCAAACAATTTTGATTCTATTAATGAAATAAACTCTTAAATTTTATTTTATAAGAACAAATTTTCCTTGTATGATTTATAAAGAGATAGAGATTGACTTGAATACGACTCATGCTTAGGAAGATTATATACTTGATCCACACTTTGTCATATAAATAGAGAATTTTCCTCATTTCAATATACATCAAAAAAACATATTTTAAGATACCATTTTTCACCTCTCTTTTTATTTTTCATTTTTGTTGTACTTTTGAGAGTGAAACTTTTATATGTTAGGTGGTTGGGTTTGATGTCAGACATTATTATAATATCTCTCATTATTATAAGTTTGTTTTGCTTGTGAAATAAATCAATTAAAAGGTTCTTTTTTTATTGTTGAGGTGAATTTGGTAAAATACCTATTTGGTTGAGAGGTCCCTGTGATTAAAACACTGATTAAAACACTGGTATTTGGTTGAAAGGAAAGTAATTATAAAACTCCAGTCATTTTGTAATGAGGTTTCGGGCAAAATTTGACAAAAACTCACATTATAGTGAGAACTATCAAGAAGAAATTCTTGAAGAGAGGAGTAAGCCAAGTCATTAGGTTGAACGCCTATAAATCTTTGGTGCATCTTTCTATTCTCTTATCTATTTACATTTTAGTTATTTAGTGTCACTATATTTCTTTTTGTCTGATTTTCTTTATTTTGCTGCTTATCTCTTGTTTGTTTTATAAGCATGTTTTAAACTCTAATTTTATCAAAGATTTTTATTTGAACATCATTTATCAATCACACAATTCACTCCATCTTGTGTTTAGAGTCATTTGTCCAACAAAAAATACTTCTAGGGTCATTTAAAACTCCTCACTTAAATAAATTCTTTTTATAAGGAAGCTTATCTTGAAGAAATTACCAATAGAAAACAATAACTTTTAAAGGAGCTAAACTAACCCAAATTAAGGGTAGAATCAAATTCGTTATATTTGAGGGAAACTCGTACCAAAGTAAGCATCAAGAAGGACGTTATAAGTCGATGCAACTAAATAGAAATTATACTTCAAAAACCTTCAACATCAACTGTTTGCATCCAAAAAGATGACGGTTAATTGAATAAGAAGAAGAAGATTATAAACTAGTTTTTGTTTTCAAACAAAAAGGGATATCCTCCTCTAAAAATCTCACACCAATACTTCATTATAAGATAGAGTCTACATAACCTAACTCTAAGAAGAATTTTCCTCCACCTAAGGATCATCCTAAAAGAAGGCGAGGAGAGCAAATCTCATTTTTCTCCAAAAACTATCCACAAAATTAATTAAAAAAAACTTTAACTTTATAACTTAAAATATAAACATATATCCATCAAATAGAAGCATAACAAAAACTAAAACACTCATCGCTTTTACTTATTACTTTTACATGATGCTTGATCTATTTTAAAATGATATTTATAACATAAAATATGACATAAGTCATAAACTTCACATTATATTCAAGATCATCGGTAAAAACAA
The DNA here is from genome assembly GCF_024323335.1 of Lathyrus oleraceus. Classification (NCBI taxonomy): domain Eukaryota; kingdom Viridiplantae; phylum Streptophyta; class Magnoliopsida; order Fabales; family Fabaceae; genus Lathyrus; species Lathyrus oleraceus. The sequence goes on from NC_066581.1 coordinate 523,007,582, forward strand.
AGTTATATAAGATATTAAAATCTAATATATAAATCAAATTCATTAATTAATTTTATAAAATTAGTTTTGAGGTAAAATTTAACTAATTTAATTTATAAATTAAATTCAATAAATTATATTTATTCAATTGATAGTTATACAAAACAGATACAAAACAAGTACGCGATTTCGAACTTGTAACATAAAAAAAAACTATTTCGAATTAGTGGAGATTATAAATTATAAGTAATAAAATATTTTTTTAAATAACCATTTTTTTCCAATTAAAATTTTAAAATAATATTTTTTTTCAAAATATTTACCGGAATAACCACCTTTCATGAAACATGCGCCAGTTGAACTCACACATCTATTTTCTCATTGAACATAGACGTCAATGGTGTGGGAGCATGCATACAATGAAGTCAATGCAATTGGCGCATGCATACGATATATCATGTGTATGCATCAATGCATGTGGCGCATGCTCTCTATTTTTTTTTTAAATAATAATTATATTGTATAGTTATAAATAATTAAATTAAATAGGTAAATGAAAAATAATTATTAATATTATAATATAAAGTTAAAATACATAATAATTGACCAGAAAATCAATGACACGTCCGATTGAAACACCATATGTTCCACATTCCGGTGCGTTAGCCTACCTTTGAGGTCTCCCACAATTTTCTTGAGGTGTTTGGGGTCTTTGAGTGCTGACATGATGCAACGGTGGCTGGTGTGAATGTCTAGTGGAAGGTCCAACGATATTTGACAAATTTGTCATCATTTTTCCCCAATAGCTAGGGGTATTGCCGCCAACAGTGCTGGCGTAATTGAGTTTGGTACCCATGTTATTGTAGTTGGGTCGTTGTGGTTAGGTTGATTATGGACACTATGGTTGCCCGAATTTGGACATTGAATCTTTTTGCAAACGAAACAATGGTTCATGCGGTGTATTAAAGTCAAACAATGGTTGGGTGTTGCGGCAACAGGATGTTTAGGTGTTCAAAAATGGGGGGCTACGATGGCATGCGGTTGAATCGTATGAATCATCCTGGCTATAGATAGATGTGGTGGCTGTGTATGGTTGTTGGTGGTTAGGGTTTGGTTCCTGGTTTTGAGTTTGGGTGTGTGGCATGAATTGGTTGCGAGGTTAAGTGTTTAGTGGTTAGGTGTATATGGTAGGGTGATAGTGTGAGGTTGGGTTTGTGTGGGTTGGCATTGTTGTTGGCGGGGATTTGTTGTTGGGCGTTTGATGACGAAGCTCGTTGGCGTAGATCAATCAAATACCTTGACTGAGACGTAAACTGTGGAGTTGTAATCGACCTAAACCATGCCATATAATGTTGAATTGGTCTAGCACCATGTATGATTGGTTTGTTTAAGATGTGTTGTCGTTTATTCCTCCAATGACGACACATATCTTTTGCAAAGTCTCTTTAATCGGAATAATCCCATTGGTCATCGATTATGAAGGAGAATTGCGACCCAAAGCGCAGCGGAAATTAAAATTTCTCCTTTAGAGATCCTTACGAATGGTCATGATCAGTGATAGAATATTTACCTCTTATGACGGTTGAAACCTTTGGTGCAGATCTCTTGTGACGATCAAAAACCTTTGATGCAGATCCACAAAGCGATCACGAACGTTGAACGATGACAACGTCTCTACTCAGTCCACACGAACGGATTCCTTCAATCTCAGTGCTAGCTGGTATGAATGAAGGCTTTGAGTGAGAGAGAGAGAGAGAGAGAGAGAAAACGAAAATAATGCAACCGCACTTTGTGCTTCTGCACAAGGGTTCTATTTATAGAACCACTTGTGTGGGCTTCAAGCTAAAAGCCCACTTAAGTGTATTTTGGCCCATATCTTATAATATGCCCAAAATCACTTAAGCCCATGGTACCTTACCATATTTCGTATTCTATTCAAGTACACCATACCTTACGATGTTCTATAATCCACTTAAGGGCACCGTACCTTACGGTATTCCTTAGTTACTCTATCTCTCATCAATCCGTCCTTTGTGTGTGACCCTGTAGGTTTTCGTGACGTTGACAATTATATTAAATCACGCATTTAATATAATAAACAGTGAGCGGTATCTAGCAACACATCACTGCTACCCAAGACACGAAAATATCATGTGATCTGACAAAACCATCTGTGATAATAATTATGTGTATAATTACCCTTTTGCCCCTATGTCTATATTGAACACAAGGCATAGACCGTGTCATCCTTGTCCAGTTCAATATTGGGCCCATAGACATTTATCCTGTTATGCAGGATGGGCAAATTCCATCTAGGTCACTCATGTCCCTCAGCATGCTTTGTGGAGTACCCATCAACTGTCTTTATGGTTATCCAGTTACGGACAACGTTGGATCAGCAATAAAGCACTCGACTCTACATCTAGGATCCATAGTGGTTTCAGGTCGAAGAGTGGAATACACTATTATCACCATGAGAATAACTTATGACACTTTGCATAACTTTCTATATAGTATTCTCATAGTGGGTCAATCTGGTATAAATATTACTCCTAATATTCATACCTATGTTTAAGACTTAATAACTCTTTATCCATGATCCATGAGATGTGATCATCAGTCTACAAACATAATAGTCTTAATGCTTTAATGTTATCCCACTTCACACTAAAGCTCGACTACGGATACTTTAAGAATAGTGTCCTTATGTTTAATGTGTTCTCATGATTAAGTCACACTTAATACATTAAACGGACTATCTATTCCAGGGACTTTATTAATCAACCATAATAAAGAGAATGCCTTTTATTATTCGATACAAGTACCAAAATGTATTGGCCTCTAGGGCTTACACCAACAGATTATGCCAACCTCTTAAACACGTCAGAAGTTATGGAATTTGTTGTTGCATGCCGAACTGGAATTTTACACGGCCACTCTAGTGCATCTCCATAGTAGTGAACCGAATGATTGGTGTTTTTGCTGTCCAAACTACAACAACATCATGGTTAACCTAATGATCAAGACTCATATACGACATCTAGCTAAGCTGTATAAGAATTTGATATGATTAAAGGATATGTAATTGAATAATTTTTTAAAATAAAAAATAGAGTTGTTTAGTAGTAATACATCATCTGGTCCAATGTGGTATAAAAGATTGTGATAGACTACTACAGCGTGTTTGGAACACATATTGTAGTTCATCCCCTTAACTGACCACCTAGATCGAAAAGATTGAAAATATATTTGTTACAGTTAGTTGTAGTTAAAGTTTAACAAATTATAATATTTAAGATAAACTTACTTTGTTGCATAGGAGAATGTGAATGACTTCTCGTTGACCGGGACGAGTGACGACATTCTTGACCAACCTCATGCTTGTAGCAAATAGGCGCAAGAATAAAACGTACAAATATTTTTTTTTGAAATTTTTACACAACGAACTATATAGATGGAACAAAATAGATGAACCTCAACTGTATGTGTCTACTTTATTTATGTTTCGTAACAACGGCAAATACATAATATTTATCGTATTACCAGTATTTTTAGGAAATAAAAAATTATCAAACAGAATCATAATATTACCGTATCATCAGTACTTAAAAAAATGTCTCAGTTCGTTGATCTGTCACAAGTGTTTTGTGAAACTGATGACGACGAATAAGTTGAATTCGATGTTGTTGACGAGAAATAAGGAGAAGATGAGTTATTGGTTGATGAAATGGTGAACGATGAAACTGTCGGCCACCAGCAAGAGCCATTACCAGCTAGTCATGTATATTGTCCACCTCAACACATGACAATCTTGAATTTGGGTACAAATGAACCATCGTTAGATATATTTTACAATCCTTATGTGCAAATTCAAGGATCATTCAAAGAAGGAGACAAATTTCGCACAAAAGAAGACAATGTCAGAGCCATTAAAAAGTATCACATGAAATTATCAGCTGATTATAGGGTTGATCGAACTAATGCAATGAGGTATAAGATTTATTATCGAAATGAGTTTTGCTTATTCCGGTTTGTCAGCATCTTACCGGAAGAGGAATGATTCTTGGGAGATAGGTTTTATGGGTCCAATTCACACATGCTTAATCACGAACCCAATGAAGAACCATCACAAACTCAACTCTCAATTAATATGCGATGAAATTTTATCCGTCATTAGCGACAATCTGTCGTTAATGGTGAGTACAGTAATCTTGCATATTGTTACACAATACAACTATACCCCATCATACAGGAAGGCATGGATAACTAGGACTAAGACAATTGAAAAAGTGTTTGACATTTGGGAGGAGTCATACAAAGAACTTCCAAAATACTTGGTGGATCTTAAGAATTATGCTTCAAGGACTATTGTCAATCTGGAAACGTTGTCGGTGTATACCTTATACGAGACTTGTGCTAGTGGTAATGGCATATTCCACCGACTCTTATAGGCATATCAATCATGCATCAAAGGTTTTGCTTTCTGTAAATCTATTATACAAATTGATGGTACATGATTGTACGGGAAATATAAAGGAACGCTATTGATGACAGTGACACAAGATGGAAAAACAACATTTTTTCAACCGCCTTTGTAAAAAACCTATAACCGCTTTAGTGAAAGCAACCTATTTTAGGTTATGGGCACTGTTTGAGATCAGACGTTCCAAATGGAGTTCAGTGTTACAATCTGGGAAGTTGTTCAGTAATGCTTCAATGAAATTCATTACAGAGGAAACTGCTAAAGATAACACATATGTGGTCACGGTGTTTGACCGTACTAAAGGTTGGTATAGTGTTCTTGAGTCAATGGATCACAACGAAGGCATACCAAGGGGACACTATCGAGTGGAACTAGATAGAGGTTGGTGCGATTGCGGAAAGTTCCAAGCCTTTTGTATGCCCTGCTCCAATGTCATAGCGACATGTTCAAATGTTCGACGGGATCCTTCCAACTTACTATCTGACGTTTACAAAGTCATAAACCTTTGTAATGTTTACAAAATTATATTTTCAGTGGTATCGAAGGAGGATTACGAGCCTACACATTATAGGGGCATTCTCTTGCAAAATAAATTAATGCGAAGAAAAAAAAGGCCGCCCAAACAACACCCGTATTCGAACCAAAATGGATACTACGAACAAAATGGTTAGATTATGTAGTTCATATCGCCAGCCTGGTCATAATCGTACTAACTGTCCCAATGTTGGAACATGCACAACAAGATAATTTTAATTGTAACTATTTTGCTTTATATTAAAAACAATATTCATTTCATATGATAAGCAGAACAAATACAATAATTAAACAACAACACAAGATACTACAACAAATAAAATAACATCACAAACAAATACAACACATAAACAACATAACTATTCGATTACAACCATCAAAACAATTTTGTAAGAAGTATACATCATCCTGTGAACGTCTTTGTCAGTTTTAATATTGACTCAAAAATTAACTTCTCCATTTTGGTTGAACGTCATATCAAACCATTGAATTCTTCCGATCCTTTCACCATCTGCAATATCTCCATCTAACCAACAGTTCAAGGTCTTGTTAAGATGTTCGAACGTATCTACATTCCAAAGTCGGATCTTCATTAGAGGCTGCATTACTGAAAAGATTAAATCAGAATTTCTCTTGTGAATATAAGAACACAAGTATGAATATGCAAACATTTTAAAGAAAATTGAAGCAGATTGAAGGAAAATAGAAGGATAGGTGATCCGCTGTCGCGCACGACTCAAAACGAGTAATTAGAAAACTGTAGTTTAGCGAAAGTGACAACTCGAGTATCGTATCACAAGGATTCTTGAATTACTATTAACCTACTGAAATTGATTGGAGGGGGGAGGGTTACGGTTTAGGGATCGATTAAGAAAACAAAGTAAACAAGTGATTAAAATAAGCGATTATAAAATAAGTCAATCTATTATTTTCGGTTTCCGTCTAATCACTGGTTTTTACCTACCAATTGCCTAAGCGGTTTCGATCTCTATTCAATTCAATATCGATTGACAAACGCAATAGATAAAAGACAGATTGGTATTCCTATATTTCGAATTAAACAAATAGATTAATACGATCATGAATTAAGCAAACACGATTTACAAATGCGATTTAATGACAAAGCGACGTAAACGACGATTAACAGTTAGGAATATAATCATACAAATTTAATCAAAATCATTCCATAAAATACAGACTAAGCAAATGAATTTTTATAGAATAAAATTGAAAGAGAAACGAAATTTAATTGATAAAATAAAAACCTCAAAGTGTTGGAAACTCGATTACAGTAGATCAACTATGGAAGATTAGTTCCTCATCATAATCGTACAAAGCAAAAAGTTTATCGTGAATAGTATGTGTGTGCTACAGTACCACGACTCCCCTCTTTTAACAAAATAAGGATTGCACTTATAACTCAAATTGGGTCGGAAAACATAAATTCGGCCCAAAAGAAATTATTTCCTAAAGTACGAAACTTCAACGAATTATGTGAGACTCCTGCACTCCAAATCAACTTTTGGCTTCAACACAAAAGTTGTAGCTCTTTCTCTTAACATTCCAATGCATATTAGAACGCGCAAAACGACATCCTGTAGTTCCAGTTATGATCCAGACATTGAACATGTATCAAATAACCGCTAAAACTGAAAACAACAAATGAAAATAGATTAAAGGCAAACATGAACTTAAATATAAAAACATAATAAAATAGTAAAATAAGCAAAATAAATTAGGAAAATGCATAAGTACAATTGTAGAAGAATGTGCATCAAAATGCACTAATCAAGAGGATAAGAAGTTGTGTGAAACATTATAGGAGGGAGATACTGTATTTATAATAGATGAGTGGTGGAGCAGTAGCCACATGTATTGACGCACAAATAGAAACACCATGCATGTGCCATTGCATGTGCCGCTTTCACATGGCCTACACATGCACGCATCATTGTTTGTGGCGCTAATGAATATAATTTTCAATGAATACGTCCATACCATTAGTGTCTATGTTCAATGAAAAATAGATACGTCAGTCCAACTGTCGCTTGGTTCATGAAAGATGATTATTCTGATAAATATTTTTAAAAAATATTATTTTAAAATTTTAATTGAAAAAAATGGATATTTGAAAAAAAAATCTAATAAAATGGTAAATTTTGATTTGACTCCATTGTAAGAAAAGTTGAATCTCATATCGTCGTTTTATCTTCACATATCGTCGTTTTACACGTCTGGCAACATTCCTCCCGAACGCAGCTCTTCCACAGTGCCAATAACAAGCCGATAGAAAATCACAAAAAACCCGTTTCAGCGATCAAACGCGTTTCAAATTTTCAATCCAACGCTAACGCTCGCGTGAATCGATTTTCCTCCCTTAATCGAAAAACGATAGAATCGAAGAGAAATCAAAGGTGAAAAAATCAAACAACCCTTTCAATTTCGATTACCGAAGCAAATCTAGAATCGCTTAACCAATGACGGAGGATAGTAACGTTAGGGTTTCTTCTTCAAATGAAGCACCCGCGGCCAACGAAGCTTCGCAAACACGACAGAGGTTGAAATTAGTTCTTTTTCGTGTTTTTTGTTGTTGTTGATTATGTGAAATTAGTTGGATCGTTTTTGGTTGTTGATTTCATTGTTTTTTTAATTAAATTAGGATCACTTGTATAGCTTAGTGTGAATGTTTTCACTTTTCAAATGATAAAAAGCTGAAATTGGTTTCTATCAGTGAAACGGGCGTTTTGTGCTTGAGCTTTTAGGGTTACATTGACGGAATGAGTGTATGTTTGGTTAGCTTTTGGAAGAGGCAAAAGAAATTTAGAGGTTGTAGAATTGATTTTGGAATGATTTTGAGGTGTTTGGTTTTTCTAAAGTAGAGTTGATTCTGCCTCCCGAATTGATTATACTTTAAGCTAGAATTTGTAGATTTTGAGTTTAAACTTGATTTTTACCTGTACAATTCAATTTTGCATATAGTTATCCAATCATTAATCACTTTACATTCAACTCATTTTTAACTAGACTCAATTTTTAATTTTACTGAATCAATTCACTCAATTATTATTTTTCAATGCAGAACCAAACATACACTTTTGGGTTACATTGATAGAATGAGTGTAGGTTTGGTTTAGCTTTTGGAAGAGCTGAAAACAATTCGTGTAGAATTGATTTTGAAATGATTTTGAGGTGTTTAGTTCTTCTAAATTCTTCCCCCAGAATTGATTCTACTTGAAGCTAGAATTTGTAGCTTTTGAGGTTAAGCGTGATTTTTATATTTAAATTTACTTTTCAACTCAATTTTGCATAAAGTTATCAAAAGATAAATCACTTTACATTCAATTCACTTTTAACCAGAATCAATTTTACATGATCAATTCACTCAAAGTCAATTTTTTTCACTGCAGAACCAAACATACATGCTAAGGAAAGTTGATTTTATTGATACTATGTATTGTGAGTTTTTATTTTTTATTTTTATTGAGTGTTATGATTTATGTGTAGAAAGAAGAGAAAGTGGGATCAACCGGCAGAGTCATTGTTACCTGCTGGAATGGCAGTCCCTGGAGTTCTTCCTCTGAACAATTCTGTGCCTCTTGGTGGGGTTGTATTTCCGGGTGTGACTTCAGCAATATCTGGTGCTCTTATGACAAATCCTTTGGCAGCCGCAGCTCTGCTTCAGCAGCAAAGCACGGTGGCGGCCCAAAAATTGAATCAAGTGAGACGTCTAATCCTTTGCAATGTTTGATGTGTTTGCTGGTGCCCTTTCTTGATTATATTGCTGCATCATTGTTTTCCTGTTTTAGTTTGTGGAAAAGCTAGTGTGCTGATGTTTGATGAAATTTCATCTAGGATTTTAATCTTGGTGCTTGAATGATATGTGTGTGATAAGGGAATTGCGAGGTTGTTGTGGGAACTGTGTCTTCTGTTGAAGTGCTAGTAATCCTCTCTAGTCTTTAATTATTTTAGGAGCTTACCTACACCACAATGAAATCGTGATAGTTTTTTGAAATGGAAAATTTTATGACATCTTGATATTGAAAGACACTTCAATGATTTGATTGTTCAACTTCTTATTCTTTGTAATTTTACCTTTTAAAGCACATTCTTCTTAGATTTGTGATATTGAATACTAGCTTGGTCAACCTATACTTCTCAGACCCAACTTGCAAGTCTGCAGAATATGCTTTGGGATGGTCTGAAATTGTTAACTTTTGCTCGTTACCTATGCGGCTGAAGCCATTGTTTCTCTCCCAGAAGTCTTTGCATTGTTTTATTATAGTTTTCTTTTGTAAATTGAATATTTTTTATCTTGATTGTGGGACAAACTTTTATGAAGCAAAAGATTCAAGATGAGTTGGTAATTGCTCGAGAAATCGTCATAAATGATGCAGAATCTTCTATTCGTTACAAATTGACAAAACGCCAGACACAAGAGGAGGTGATTTGTATAAGATCAATTGTACACCCTTTTAACTCCAAGCTTCTCTTAATTTTTATCTTGACGATCAATTTTCCTCTTCTTGCAGATCCAGAGGTGCACTGGTACTATAGTTATAACTAGGTTTGTAGGCCGTTTCAAGCATTTCTAAAGTCCTTCAAGTTTTCTTTACACCCCTGCAACTAATGTATATGCTGGCTGCTTTCACAGGGGCAAGTACCGACCGCCCAATGTGCCGCTTGATGGTGAAAAGCCGTTGTATCTCCACATCTCTGCAGGAGCTCATGTAAAAGCTGATACTTGTTTTTTTTTATATAGCACAATGATTGGGTTAAATAATCAGATTTAATTGGACATTTTTGTCCAATGCTTTATTTTCGCATAGAAGTAAACTCTTATTACTTCATAAAGTAATGTGGTCAGAACTCATATTTTGATTGGAAAACTTTGAGATAAATAATTAAATGAAATTTCATGTGAGTGAGTGATTTTTTAATTGAATTTGTTTGAAACAAATTGGTTTCTTATCCTTGAGAAGAGAATCATGTAGCTTTTTGTATCATCAGTCACGACACAGTAATAGATTAATGGTTGTGTTACATAGGAATGAATAACATAATTTTGTCTGCTTCTGATGACATGATATTATATTGCAGATAAAAGATACGGCAGAACGGATTTTAGTTGTTGATCGGGCTGCAGCAATGATTGAAGAAATTCTAAGGCCGGGGCAAAATTCACAGTCAATTTCTTCCGCCTCACCTTCACCTTTGGCTAATGGACTGAAGGTAGACATTCATTCATTACTAGCTTATATGTATAATGTGATGTGTTAATAACTAAAATGTATTGATGAATCAGGTACTGAGCACAAGTGTGTTTTTGGGCTTTGATGCTGACCCATCATGGAATATTGTTGCCCGTATACGTGGACCAAATGTGAGTCTTTCTCCACCTAATATATTTGCCTAATTATGTTGGACTTGATGTTTGTGCATGACTATAAGTGGACAGTCTGCTGCAATTATTTCCAGAGAGGACCATTTGAAGTTTCTCTTCTGTAATCTGTTCCTCTGTTGCCTTTTTGTGTCTCATGTTATGGTCATGTTATGATTCACGATAGCATCATATATTCATCATTTGTTTTTATTTTTTAGTTTTACAATTCTATCTTTTTGCTCACTAGGAGTATCGGTGTATGTATTTGTTTTAAAATTCTATTTGATGGTGGGAAAATACTTAGGTATACCTTAGGTTATTGATTTCCAAAGTATCGATTAGACAAGCAAAAAGAGAGGATGACTGATGATCAATTAGTGTTGTACCTGGCAAAGTGTTCTTTTGAAGTTGATTACTTTAGAAGTTTTTCTATGGAACAAAACTATTGTGTATTACTTAGATTAATTCTAAGACATTTTATTGGGGGAGGGACACACACACACATACAAAAGCAAAGCAAACTTGCCAAGTAACTATAAATTAGAGATTAAAGAGTAGAGACTGCACATTCGGTTATTTGCTCATCAATAAAACTAAAACTAGATTTACTTAGAAAAATACCTGGAGTTATGCTTATTAATTACCTCATCTAACATAATAAGTCTGACTTGACTTTTATTATTTATTGGATTGGTTGCCTTTATTGGTGGATATATATTAAAATAAATTCATGATGCTTAAATTGTGTATATTTGAAGTTGAGGTAATCTAATGTTTCAAGCTTCCTCTGACATCTCCGTACAATTTGGAGAATTTTTTTGGTGTTGGTGGTCGTTTGGATTTGAACGTGCAGGACCAGTATATAAATCACATTACCAATGAAACAGGAGTAACAGTAATACTGAGAGGACATGGTTCAGGAAATGATGAAGGGTCAAATGGAGAAGGTGCTTTCTTCATTTGCGAGATTCAAATTTTTGAAGGGAATTATATTTCAGCATAGCTTATTTTTGTGATATATGGTTTTCAATTTTATTGGTATTCTGGTTGCAGATGGACAACAGCCTATGCACCTGTTTTTGTCTAGTAACAATGCAAAAAGCCTTGAACAGGCCAAGTCCTTGGCGGAAAATCTTTTGGATACAATCAGTATGGAATGTGGTGCTTCGAGGTATTTAATTTTATATTTATCATAGGGTCTATAATGCGAACTAGGTTTTTTTCTTCCCAAAGTGGAAAATTTAGGAAATACTTTACTTTTCTCAAATATTAGTTCTTACCATTTAGAAAAAACCTTGTAGAAAATCCAAATTTTTACTATTTGATAGCTCATGGAACACAACTTACCTTTTGATATTTCCTATGCTGATATCAACATGACAACAATCCTTTTTCATTATGGAATTTTTAATATCATGTGTATTTTGAATATTACTTTGGTACCCTTTTGGAAATGGGGGCTAAATTATGCAATTATTAATATCACATGGGTATTTTGAAGTGAATTTGTAATATTTCTTTTGTATCTTCTGGAAAAGGGGTCTAAACATTAAATTTCTATACGCACATCCTAGACAGTAAGTTAAACTAGACAGATGTCAAATTGTCTATCGCTCAGGTGACTGGTGAGACTGTGAGAGGTTTTCACCTACGAAACAGTTGCTGCTTTAAAGGCGCTCTTTTCTCTTTTAGATGAGACATAAGTAGAAAATGAATATTCTAGGTTTTGTCTAAATCCCATACATTGAAGGCTTGCAAACATTTGTGGCTTTGAGGCTGACACCCATCAGCTTCTCCTCTGCACTTCACAGAATCTCATGAAGGGCCTCATAAATAATTTTTTTCATGAATATACATTCCCTTTGTTGTTACTTTCTATCTCAGGGACACACTTATATTATATTATCCTGCGTTTGGTAGTGCTCTGGTAAATCTGATTGGCAATCATCTTTTTCCATTGGCATTATTTAAACTATGTTACTTGGTTATTTTTAATGTTGGGTCCATGATATATTACTTAAAATTAGATTTCTTTGAGTTTTAGGAAATAATAACTTTCGATTTAACTGTCATAGGATTTCATCATGTAAAGCTTATAGTGCTGTTCCACCTCCACAGCCAGTATATACTGCTGTTCCACCTCCACAGCCAGTATATACGGCTGTTCCATCACCCCAGCAGGTTTATAGTGGTCCTACTGCCATTTCGCCCCTACAACAAGGTTATAGTGCTGTTCCACCCCCGCAGCAGTTGTTGGCTGGAGTTCAGAGTTTGGCAACAAGCACAGGCGTAACCACTACTTCAATGTCATTGACTGCAGTTTCGACACCAATTCCTCTAGCAAACGCGATTGGTTATACTCCTCCTTTAGTATCAGGTGGAACTAGTTATATTGGATATGGTGGAATATATCCTCAAGCTACCCCATTGCAACAAGTTGCCCTTGCCCTGAGGCACCCGCCTCCAGTTGCTTCAATAGTTGCTCCCACAACTTCCGGATCAAGCAGAGAATCGAAGTCAACCACAAGCTCTGATCATGAAAAAGAGGATAAACGGCCATCTCTGCGGAGAAAGTTTCAAGAATTACCAGTTGTTTCAAAGGGGACAAAACACAATCAGGTTATTACATCGCCATTGATAAAATCTTTTAATACATCATGTCATGAGTCATTGGGGGATATCATTCAATCCCTTTATTTATTGTTGTTTCTAGTAATTAGTAAGGCTGCAGTGAATAAAAAGAATTAGTATATGAGAAGTCTTGTTTAATACAAAGATATACTATTAATTGGATGTGGAAATTCAAATAATACTTTAAAACGCATGAAAGCAAAAATTAACTGACGCCAGGGCTGTAAATGAGGAGCACCATAAGGACGCAAAGGAAAAAAATTGTCATTCTAAATGGGTGGGAGTAACTTTTAAGAATCTTGAAATTACTCCGACAAGAAAATACTTTTGTGAACATGAACACTCTGATAGGTAACTTAGATAGTGTATGATTAACAGGGAATTGATAAGTGAAAGATTCATTCATTGAAAAGAAAAAATTGATACACAAGGCTGCTAACTACCATCTGAAGAGGCAACTCCCTTACAGCAAACTTGTTTAGTATACAACATGAACACACACCTCTATTGTGAACTTCCCTTTTATATTCTTCAGATTTTTCATTAGCAATGCCGATGCAGGTGAAGAATCTTTATGATTCACATTGCTATTGAAGAAACTTGTATGGATATATCAGTTTAAATAGATTCAGTGTTTCTTTTCTGCCGTTCTAGAGTTATTGAACATATTATTCATTATTACTGTTAAGAGTCCCACATCGGACAATATATGGCCTGAACATGTTTTTATAAATGGAGGCAGTCCTCACTCTACCAACCGGTTTTGTAGGGTTGAGTTAGGCCCAACCACATTTCTTAACAATTACTTTCTCTAGCGTAGTTATCTTTATTTTTTGGTTTTCAAAATGAAAGGTAGCAAAGTATTAAGATTGTGACCCAATAAAAATATTAGCAAACATCAAATGCTTCATAAAGGGAGGTCCGGTGCCTAGCATACATACCAGATCTGTGATTTTGCTCGAACTTTCCTTTTTACCGTAATAGAAGCAATTATTTGCTAACCTTTTATTATTCCTCTTTGTACCACTTTTCTTTCTCTGCTGATCACAGCCTTGGGTGTGGTTCTTATTTACTTGCATGATGCATTTTACATTTTCACTCAGCTGTAGTCTGTATGTTTGGGTGAATTGCCAATTGACAAAACAAAATAAATTAAACAAAACCACGAGCAAACAACCGCATAACTTCTATTCTTCTCTCTTTTTTAATGCATCTAGAGCTGTCTGTGGAGTGTGGGCACATTGACATTTTAAACAGAACTCTTAATTATTTTTTGTTCTCTTTATGTTTTTCTTTCTTTATCAAAGAAATAGTAGTACAAAACTTGTCTTGCAAATGCTCTTCATCTCTACCTCTGTATAATCTAAACCTATTATATTGTGCTGACTGTTGATGCTTAACATTCCAGGTATTTTCTGTGACCTTCTATGAAGCTAATATGCTGACACTGGACCTGTCTGTTGGGCCGTTGGTTTGAATGTTTGGCAGGGTTTTCAGTTTTGGAGAGTTTGCTCGTGGCTTTACTGTATATGCCCTTGCTAGTCCAAATGTTATTCCGTTTTTTCTTTTCATTGGTAAAGTTGCTGCAAAAGGAGTTGTGGCAAGCTTGTGCTTTGCCCTCCAGTCCTTCATATGTTGACTCCAAAAGGAAAAAAAAACCTGATAAGAAAAGTAATTTGACCTAAAATAATGAAAAAGAATAAATTTTTTAAAATATGGGATAAGTATTGGTAAGGGTTCAAATACTTTCAGGGACATTTCTAAAATGATCATTAATGTCACTTTAATTAATAATAGAAGGATAGTGTGTCAGTTAATCCTGCCTTATATTGTTTTGCATTGTTTTCTTCATTAATTTTTTTTCACTGTTCAGTCTCAATTGACTTGTAGCTTGGTGTATTGGTTCACTTGGTAAAATATCTGATTGAGAAGTTGTTTGCATTTTTGTTTTGTTCCACTCTAACTCAATTGCAGGGATTGGAACTTCTAAAACCTAATGAACGATATGATGACTTGGTTGTGAGGAATATATCGAATATGCCTGCTCCTAAGAAGTTGATCCAGCCGTCGTCCAATGGAATTCAACCGCCCCCACCAAGAACTATGCCTCCACCGCCTCCTCCAAAAAGAGCTATGCCCCCGCCACCCCCTCCACCTAAATTTTATGATTCAACTGAAGTTAAAGTACAAGACAGGAGCAATAATTCATGGAAGACAAAACCTGATGCAGTTCCTGGTTAGCATTGAACTTACTTTTACTAAATTGAGTAGTTTTAATATTGTTTTGATGTCATTCTGTGATCTCTCTATAATTTGTAATATGTATGAGACAATTATTCTGCTTCTAAGTCTTTAATTGACTTTGCAATGCTTTCTTTATTGGCCACCCTTTTAGATTTACATGTTAATTTATTTATTTCAGAAACTTTGGTCAAGCTAATGGAATATGGTGACGACGACGACGATGATGATCTAGACGATTCAAATGAGGAAATTCTTCCCCGCCCCACCAAAGCAATTGGGGCTCAAAAGCCTTTTTGGGCTTTATGATCTATGTAGTGTGGATTGGGGCTCAAAAGCCTTTTTGGGCTTTATGATCTATGTAGTGTGGATGTCAGAGACATAAGTTATGTAAATAAGCAGTTGTTTAGGTTGAGATTTAGCCATTTCATCAATTCTTGCTGATCACTGGTTACAGCTACTCTTTCTCAGTGCAATGGCGGGTTTGAGCACGATTTCAGGAGAAAAAGTAGTTGGTTGTTGAGTAGCACATTCTCATCTGCATTCCAGATCATCTGTTGTAGTTGTCCTAATTAAAGTAAGCATATACACCGGTAGTTGTTTTTAGTATAGTTGGCTACCAATGTGATGTAACGGTGCCATGATAAGGGGTTGAGTACTGGTTTTTGCTTCTCCTTTTTTTTAGTTGACTAACTCTTCAAACTGTGCCGACTGATGAGGAAATTGTAGCTCCCAGTTTGTCTAACCTGTTTGTATTTCCATCCTCCTATTGGGTTAACATTTCTTCTGTTCTCACAAATCAACACAAATTTCTGATTTCTTTTCTACATCTGTTGCTTATGGTTTTGTTGAAAATGACACATTTCTATACCATCAATTCACCATATTTCAAGTAATGATAGAAATATTTGCTTTTCCTTCAAGTTTTTATTTTTAGGTTGATTTTAACATTGGTGGGGCTGCCAATTGATAAAAGCATAAATATGCAGTTTCCAATTGGTCCGTTCAAGAAAAGACTATTTGCGCGCCATGGTTTGGAATTTGCACAGATTTCAAAATTTAGTAACAGTTTTAGTAGTAATAAATTCAGGTGCTTGTCGTGATTCACTGTTGGAGAAACAGTAAAGAAATCTCAATTTTTAGCTAGCAAATGGTTTCTTGCAAAATATTAGGATCGACTAACATGTTTCCAAATGCTATTCCGATTGGGGTTAGGGCATTGAATATATTAGGGATGACAAATGGGTAATGTTTGTCTCTTTTAGGGCCGTTTCGTAAAAGCTTGAAGAATGGGGTGGAGTAGGGTGGGTATAGTTGATAGATTTTTTTTCTGCCATCCCCCAATTAAATTTGACAGTGTCCCCCATACGAATGAAAATACATTACTTTGAAAAGTCACTTCACTTATTTTTAAAATTTATGATTCAAGTGGATTTTTGAAAATTCTGGACGATATTGGAAATTTTAAAAATATGTTTTTTATTGTAAAAGTCAAAAAATGGGATTTTGTATAGAAAATTTCAAGATTTTCGGTATTAAAGCTTTCAGTTTTACCATAAATTTTAAAATTTTCGGCACAAAATTTCATTTTCGATACGAACACAATTGTCGGTGCAATCACGACCATCCAAAACTGTCGGTAAAATTCTGAATGTTCAAAATTTTACAAATAACACTACGGAAAATTTCACTTTGGTTGAAATTTCCAGTATCAATCAGTAAATTTCAAAATTACGGAATTATTTGGAACATATTTGTGAAATTTTTGATATATCGAAAATTTAAAATATACTATCGGAAATTTTGTATGTACTGAAAATTTCATTTTTGTCTACGGGAAATTTCAAACGTAAATTTCATTCAAATTTCAAGGTGGGATAGGTTTTGGCAATATAAAAATACGGGTGTGCCAAGTTTAGTTGAGAGGGTGTCAAGTTAAATGCTTCATAATTAAGGGTGCAGACCTAAAATCTTGACTCGTCCCACAAAAAATGAAGGCGGGGCGAGCCTGTGGACACAATAGTTTTTAGAAATTTTTACCTCATGCTCCTACTGTTATACCTATATCCCTATAGTTTATTTAAAATGTCGATTTTACCCTTGCATGTTTTGAATTAATTTATCATTTTACTTTTTATTATTTATTTTAGACTTTTGAAAATTAAACTCTTTCACATCCGCTCCGGAAGACTTTGAAAATGACTTCCAATATGTTTTTTTTTCTTACCAGCTAACTTTACAAAAGATATCTGGTTTATATCTAAATAAGTTCCGGAAGACTTGCTAAAAGAATTCTGATTTTGTCTAAAAAGTGTAGTGTACCATAACACTTTCCAAATGTGTTTCGATTTATATGGTTTTGTGTATCAAAACACTTACAGACAAGATATTTGGTTTATGATTTTTGCGTATCGGAACACTTTTATTAAGATGTCCAGTTTCCTTTGTTCATTTTCTTTTACAATTTTTTTATGTTGCAGGTATGAAAATTCCTCCACAAATATGTGATAAAAACCAAATATGTGTAGATACTTCTGATGTATTTTCAACTACTCAAAGATTTGGTACACGAGAAGAGGTGATAAGGTGGATTAAAGAGGGTTGAATCTGCAATAAAGTAACTGTTATTATCACTCGTTCAGATACTGAAACAGTCAAGAGAGAGAAGTAACAAAATAACATTTGATTGTGATAAATGTGGAAAATACAAGGAGATTGATAGTGGAACACAAAGTGTGACAAAAAAATGTGGATGTCCATTCAAAACCAGGTTGACTTTAGCGAAAGATGAGTTTGGATGGAAGGTTGATGTAAAATGTGGAGTTTATAACCATGATTTATCTGATAGATTAGAAGGTCATTTCTTTGTTGGTAGGTTGATAACATATGTGAAGCAACATGTTGTTGATTTGACAACGTATTGCTTTCCTTGCAAGAGCGAGATCTGGAGAATGTTACCCGGATCACGTAAATATATAAGCATAAGAGTATGATAGAAAAAGAGATAAGAGGTCCTGGAAGTGAGATACAATATTTGTTTAAGCTTATTGTTGGTTCTAGGTGTTGGCAGCAATTTTGGTAAAACCTAGAGTGTTCACAAGTTGTCACAAGGGTTGTCTTGACATAAGATAACATGTTCCTGCAGGGTGTTTAAAATGTGATTGTGCAGGATTTTACTGAGATGTCAGACCCGATGTCATGACATATGTATACAGAACATTCAAGTTTGAATGTTATGTATTGTGTGATTGCGCTTTTTATGCTAATCTATGTGTGATTGATGTGATGATTGAACACGCCTTCAATCAGTACTTAAACCCAGGGTGATTTATTTTCCAACAAGATATGATCAGCTGTCATGAGAAGATATGAATGGAAAATAGTTTTAGGGTTTTGTGATGTCCAAGCCCAGCCAAACACTTCTATAAAAAGGGCATGGAATACTTGGTTTTAAGACACAAGAAATAACGAACGAAATATTGAGAGAGAATAAGGGTTTTAGTCTTGTGTGGTCGTGTGTATTGTGAGCCATTCATTTATCCATAGATGATTGAATTGGATTGACTTTTGAGTTGTAATTTGTCCACTCTAAGCTTTGAAGCATGAGTGTGTGTTTACTTGATTGAAGCTTTTAAGCAAGATCAAGTATGTGTTCTTGAAGAGTGTCTTCTTTTCATTGTAATACTTGTTTCACATCACTGCTGTGATTGAGGGGGAGTGAGTATGATCTCATATCTAAGAGTTCTTAGGTAGAAGTCACACGGGTAGAGATTAGGTGAAAAGACTGTAACTTGAAGTTGTTTACTGAGAGTCTTTAAACTAATTCTGTTTAGTGGATTTCCTTCCTGGCTTGGTAGCCCCCAAACGTAGGTGAGTTTGCACCGAACTGGGTTAACAATTGCTTGTGTCTTTTGCATTACTGTTCTTTATCTTTTATCCTGTTTATATTGTTCAGATATTAGTGTCGTGACATTACCTTCGACATCTCATATTTGATACTAGAATTTCAATTGGTATCAGAGCAGTCATCCTGCTCTGGTTTTGGGTGAGATCTAGAGACATTACTTTCTGGTACTATGGATAGAGACGGAGGATCTGTTCACAGACCACCTATTCTGGATGGATCCAACTATGACTACTGGAAACCTCGAATGGTAGCCTTCCTGAAATCTTTAGATAATAAGGCTTAGAAGGCTGTTTTAACAGGCTGGGAACATCCAGTTATTACAAAGGAAGGAGAGGTTACAATTGAGAAGAAGGCCGAGGAACAATGGACCAATGAAGAGGATGATCTAGCCCTTAGGAACTCTAAAGCATTGAATGCTATATTCAATGGGGTTGATAAGAACATCTTCAGATTGGTGAATAACTGTGAGGTGGCTAAAGATGCTTGGAATATTCTCAAAACCACTCATGAAGGCACCTCTAGAGTGAAGATGTCTAGACTGCCGCTGCTCACTACCAAGTTTGAAAATTTGAGGATGAAAGAAGATGAAAATATCCATGAATTTCATATGAATATCCTTGAAATTGCTAATGCCTCAGGAGCCCTGGGTGAGAAGATGTCAGATGAAGAACTAGTGAGGAAAATACTCAGGTCACTTCCTAAGAGATTTGCCATGAAAGTGACAGCCATAGAAGAGTCTCAAGACATTTCCAATATGAGAGTGGATGAACTAATTGGATCCCTCCAAACATTTGAGATGGGAATGTGTGATGGATTTGAAATTAAAGTCAAAAGCATAACCTTCATGTCAAACACTGAAGAGAAAGAGGAAGAAAGTGGTCAAGATACTGATGAAGATCCGGCAAATGATGTAGCATTACTGGGAAGACAGTTCAACAAACTTCTGAAAAAATGGATGTAAGGTCTAAGTCTAATGTCAAGAACATCTCATCTGACATCAGTAGGTCCAATAATGCTGGAAGAAGAACAAGATCTGATGAAAAGTCCAAAGAAGGAAAAGGAGTTCAGTGCCATGAATGTGATGGGTATGGACACATTAGAGCTGAATGTGGGACCTACCTCAAGAAATAGAAGAAGAGTCTTGCTGCTACTTGGTCTGATGAAAGTGAAACAGAAGAGTCTGCAAATCTTGTGACTGCCTTGACTGGAAGATGGGGTTCTGATGAAGACTCAAGTGATGATGAAGTAACCTTTGATGAGTTAGCCACTACCTATAGAAAGTTGTGTCACAGAAGTGAAGAAGTGTGTCAACAAGTTGAAAGTCAGAAGAAAGTGATAACACAACTGGAGAATGAAAAGGCAGAACACTTGAAAACCATCTCTAAGTTGAAGACTGAAGCAATGTTCTTGAACTCCAAACTGGATGAGATGACAAAGTATGTCAGAATGCTAAACAATGGATCTGACACCTTAGATAAAATTCTCCAACCTGGAAAAATGGCAGGAGATAAGTCTGGCGTTGGGTTCAATGAATCCAAACCTGAGTGTAGTCACACTGGTAGCAAACCAAAGATGTCACATCATGTGTCACAACATCATAAGGGAAGACAACATAAAGGAAAACACCAAAGATGGAGATGTCATTACTGTGGAAAATTTGGTCACATAAAACCATTCTGCTTTAAGTTATATGGCTATCCAAGCCCTTCTCATCATCAACCTAGCCTCAAACATCACATCATTGTCAACAGAAAACAATGGGTTCCTAGGATTGGTGTTACTAACCTAATAGCTCACACTTCCTTCAGAGTTTCAGCCAAAGAAGACTGGTATTTTGACAGTGGATGCTCCAGACACATGACTGGAAATAAAAACCTGCTAACTGACCTTCATCCTCATGCCACCAGCTATGTAACCTTTGGTGATGGAGCAAAGGGTGAAATCAAGGGGATTGGAAAGCTAAACTGCCCTGGAGTCCCTAACCTTGATAATATCCTACTTGTTAAAGGACTGACTGCAAACCTAATAAGCATTAGTCAACTATGTGACCCAGGTCTAACTGTAAACTTCACAAAAACTGAATGTCTGATTACTAATAAAGAAAATGAAGTGATCATGAAAGGAGTCAGGTCTAAGGACAACTGCTATATGCGGAGTTCTCAAGAAACTGGTTATTCATCAATGTGTACTCTAGCCAAAGAAGAAGAAGTGAAGATATGACATCAAAAATTGGGCCATCTGCATCTTAAAGGAATGAAGAGGATTATATCTGTTGAAGCTGTCAGAGGAATTCCAAACTTAAAGATTGATGAAGGAACAGTTTGTGAAAAGTGTCAGATTGGAAAACAGACAAAGATGTCACATCAGAAGCTCAGACATGACACTACTTCCAGAGTGCTGGAACTTCTCCACATGGACTTGATGGGACCTATGCAAGTGGAAAGTCTTGGTGGGAAAAAGTATGCTTATGTGGTGGTGGATGACTTCTCCAGATACACCTGGGTCAACTTTATAAGGGAAAAATCTGATGTATTTGAAGTTTTCAAAGATCTTTGTCTAAGACTTCAAAGAGAAAAAGAAAGTCAGGTTATCAGAATCAGAAGTGATCATGGGAAAGAATTTGAGAACAACAAATTTGCTGGATTCTGTGCATCTGAAGGAATTAGTCATGAGTTCTCATCTCCCATTACCCATCATCAAAATGGTGTGGTAGAAAGAAAAAATAGAACTCTTCAAGAATCTGCCAGAGCTATGATTCATTTTAAGAAATTGCCCTACCACTTCTGGGCTGAAGCTATGAACACAGCCTGCTATGTTCACAACAGAGTAACCTTGAAGAAAGGGACTCCTACTACTTTATATGAAGTCTGGAAAGGAAGAAGACCTACAGTCAAATACTTCCATGTGTTTGGTAGTAAATGTTATATCTTGACTGATCGTGAACAAAAAAGGAAGATGGATCCCAAGAGTGATGAAGGAATATTTCTGGGCTACTCAACAAACAGCAGAGCATTTAGAGTCTTTAATTCCAGAACAAAAGTAATGATGGAATCTATCAATGTTGTGGTTGATGATCAACAGACTGATGTCACAGACGATTTTGAGACATCCCTAAATGATCCCCCGACTGATTTCCCAGACAAAAGTAATGAGAGTGAACTCACTCAAGCTGAACCTGAAGCTGACAAAATTGATAAGGGACCCTCTATCAGAATTCAGAAGGATCATCCTAAAGATCTCATTATAGGAGACCCAAATAAAGGGGTCACAACTAGATCAACGGAAGTAATCTCACATGGCTGTTTTGTGTCCAAGATTGAGCTTAGGAATGTCAAGGAAGCCTTGACTGATGAATTCAGGATCAATGCCATGCAGGAAGAGTTAGGCCAATTCAAGAGAAATGAAGTATGGGAACTGGTTCCAAGACCTGAAGGAATAAATGTTATTGGAACAAAGTGGGTTTACAAGAATAAATCTGATGAACAAGGGGTGGTTACTAAAAATAAAGCAAGACTAGTAGCACAAGGATACACTCAAGTTGAAGGAGTTGATTTTGATGAAACATTTACCCCTGTAGCTTGCCTTGAGTCCATTAGACTATTACTTGGAGTGGCATGTATTCTAAAGTTTAAATTGTTCCAAATGGATGAAAAAAGTGCCTTCATGAATGGTTACTTAAATGAGGAAGTATATGTTGAACAACCTAAAGGGTTTACAGATCCAAATCTTCCAAAGCATGTGTATAAGTTGAGGAAAGCCCTTTATGGTTTGAAACAAGCTCCTAGGACTTGGTATGATAGACTCACAGTGTTTCTCATTAACAATGGATACAGGAAGGGAGGCATTGACAAGACCTTATTTGTGAAGAATGAAGGAGGAAAACTCATGGTGGCTCAAATATATGTGGATGATATTGTGTTTGGTGGGATGTCAGATCAAATGGTCGAACATTTTGTTAAACAAATGCAGTCTGAATTTGAAATGAGCCTTGTTGGAGAGCTGGCCTATTTTTTTAGGCTACAAGCCAAGCGGATGGAAGATTCCATCTTTCCATCTCAAAGCAAATATTCCAAAAACATTGTTAAGAAGTTTGGCATGGAGAATGCTAGTCATAAAAGGACACCTGCTCCTACTCATCTGAAAGTCTCCAAAGATGAAAATGGTATTATTGCAGATCAAAATCTCTACAGAAGCATGATAGAGAGTCTACTATATCTCACAGCAAGCAGACCTGACATTGCTTTTGTTGTAGGTGTTTGTGCTAGATATCAAGCTGAACCAAAAGTCAATCACATAAACCAAGTGAAAAGGATACTGAAATATGTCAATGGCACCAATGACTATGGGATGTTGTACACTCATGGATCTGGATCTATGCTGAATAGATACCATGATGCTGACTGGATACTGTGATGCTGATGATAGGAAAAGCACATAAGGAGGATGTTTCTTCTTGGGGAACAACTTAATATCATGGTTTAGTAAGAAACAAAATTGTGTGTCTCTGTCCACTGCTGAAGCTGAATACATAGCAGCTGGAAGTAGTTGTTCTCAACTGGTTTGGATGAAACAGATGCTGACTGAATATAATGTCACACAAGATGTCATGACATTGTATTGTGACAACCTGAGTGCTATAAATATTTCTAAGAATCCTATTCAACACAGCAGGACAAAACATATTGATATTCGTCATCATTTTATTAGAGAACTAGTGGAAGAGAAAATCATAGCCCTGGAGCATGTTACTACTGAAATGCAATTAGCTGATATATTTACAAAGGATTTGGATGCTAATCAATTTGAATGTCTAAGAGGGAAATTAGGGATCTATATCTATGAGAATTTATAGCAGTTAATTTGGAGTGGAAAAGGTAATAAAAATATTGTTTGCCCACTTAAAAGAAAGTGCCCCGTTTATGGTAAATCATCACCTAGTATTGGAACTTCCATCTATAGCATTTACACACACAACCTCTACTCAAACATTTCCACCTTCCTTCAATTTCATCAACCTTCTCTGCTAGGGCAACATAAACCTTTCCACAAGAACAATAAGCTGTCACAACATCCTTCACCATCTGGTTCTAAAAACACCAAACCTGCGCACAAAGCTAGAATGCCCTCTATGGACTTTCTTAATGAAGACATTTTGGACGTGATTCCCCTGTCTGTCATTCCAGGTGACGCTCCTGGTTCATCCTCAACTGCATGCTCTACTCAAGGTAACAGTTCCCATATCCCCTCCAGCTTTACTTATACTCCTAGTTCTAGGGATGCCATGCGTCACACTGATCGTGTCATGAGGGACACTCTGTAAAGGGAGTTTCTACTCCTCTATCAAGAAGGGACCCCTCTCCTGAGGTTGAACCTCAAAATGAGAAGGAGGATGATTCCTCTAGGTCTGAAAAAGATATAGCCGCTGAAGGATTATGCTCTTTAGGGCAAACTTTATCTAGTAAGAAATCTGTGGCATCACCTACTGCCAACGCTTCACAGTCTAAGAAGCATGATTCTACAAAGAAGGTGATTGACCTAGAAGATGAGAGTTCGGATGATGAAGATGATAGTTTGCTTCATCACTTGAATCCTAGTGTGGCTAAGAGGATGAAGACCAGAAAGGGTAGGTATGTGGCTGAGATGATGACAGCCAAAACTGCTAAAAAGGTTACTGCTGTAGGCCCCTCAAAGTCTTGGAGCAAGCTGGAGGTGAAGAAGAGAAAAGCAAGAGAAAGTTCTGACTCAGATGAAGATGTTGAAGAAGATGTCCCTGACATCTCTCCTGTCAAGAGGACAAATGTTAGGAAATCCCCTGCAAAAGTTGCTGCTGTACACTTGGATAATATTTCCTTCCATCTTGAAGATGGAGCAGCAAAATGGAAGTTTGTAATACAAAGAAGGGTGGCAGTGGAAAGAGAATTGGGCAAGGATGCTATGAAGGTTAAAGAGGTCATGGACCTGATTAAAACTGTTGGATTAATGGAAACTGTTTCTGGGTTAGCTCAATGTTATGAAGGACTGGTGAAAGAATTTGTGGTCAACATCCCTGAGGACATTGCTGATAAAAACAGAAAAGAGTTTTTGTAGGGTGTTTGTTAGAGGGAAGTGTGCCAACTTTTCTCCAACTGTGATTAATAAGTTTCTAGGAAGAGGAATAGAAGGTGCATGTGAACTAGAAGCCACAGACAATGAGGTATGTAGGGAAATAATTGCTAGACAGGTCAAAGAGTGGCCTAGCAAGAAGCATCTCCCTGTTGGAAAGCTAATTGTGAAATATGCTATCTTGCACAAGATAGGGTCAGGAAATTGGGTACCAACCAATCACATATCTACAATCTCAAATGCTCTTGGAAGGTTCATATTTGCTGTTGGAACCAAGCTGAATTTTGATTATGGTAGATTCGTGTTTGAACAAATTGTCAAACATGCTTCTACAAATGTAGTAAAGCTTCCCATAGCGTTTCCCTCAATGATTTGTGGGATCATCCTGAGCCAGCAACCTGGAATTCTGAGCACAAATGATCTTCCTAGTAGAAGGAAACCTCCTCTGTCAGTTCATTACAAATTATTTGAAGGCAGTCATGTCAATGACATTGTCATGACATCTGCTGTGAAGACGCCAGCCTCTCAGGGTGGTCTTGTTTCTGAGCTGAAAGAAACTTGTAAGGAATTTGAGACTGGGATAAGGGTAGCTAAAGCCAGGAAAGAAGCTTTAGAGGTTCTGATTGAAAGCTTGGAGCAAGCTGATAGAGATAATGTTGGACATGCCAAGGAAACAGAAGCCCAAACCTCTAGTGAGAGGTCTGAATCTCAAGATGAATCAAGTGGCATTCTGGTTCTGAAGTTGATGAAGATGCAAGCTCCTCTGACTAGTTTTGGTGAAGTTATCCCCCACTTTTCTGATGGTGTGCTGTTCTGGATGTCATGATGGTGTTTCTTTTGGCAGTCTTGTTTTGATGCCTTGATGTACTTTTTCTGGGTTCTTTTTGATTTCTCTGGATTTTTTTCTCAGCTTGTTAAGCTGTGTATGTTTGTGGTTCTATAACACCTAACAATATGTTTTAACATTCTATGTGACATTCTGTTTGACTAATAGACATTTATTTTGTCTCATTGGTCTCTTTGGTCTCTTTTGACTAAAAAGGGGGAGAAGTAGCTAAAGGAACTATAGCTAAAGTAGCTATGCTATAAACAAGATGTATGGTGGAGATAATTTGTATGTTACAGGTGATGTTGAAGGAGATGTCTGTGTTGAGTAGACTGAGGGGGAGAAGGAGCACAAGCGCATGTGTGTTTAATATATGTTTACTAGTTGCTAGTAATGTGTGTTTTAATACATCCGCTGCTAAACTGCTGATGTGATTATTCTCTTGTGAACAAATGGTCTGATGTATGTTTTAGCTAAAATTTGCCAAAGGGGGAGTTTGTTGGTTTTAGGTGTTGGCAGCAATTTTGGTAAAACCTAGTGTGTTCACAAGTTGCCACAAGGGTTGTCTTGACATAAGATAACATGTTCCTGCAGGGTGTTTAAAATGTGATTGTGCAGGATTTTACTGAGATGTCAGACCCGATGTCATGACATCTGTATACAGAACATTCAAGTTTGAATGTTATGTATTGTGTGATTGCGCTTTTTATGCTAATCTATGTGTGATTGATGTGATGATTGAATGCGCCTTCAATCAGTAATTAAACCCAGGGTGATTTATTTTCCAACAAGATATGATCAGCTGTCATGAGAAGATATGAATGGAAAATAGTTTTAGGGTTTTGTGATGTCCAAGCCCAGCCAAACACTTCTATAAAAAGGGCATGGAATACCTGGTTTTAAGACACAAGAAATAACGAACGAAATATTGAGAGAGAATAAGGGTTTTAGTCTTGTGTGGTCGTGTGTATTGTGAGCCATTCATTCATCCATAGATGATTGAATTGAACTGACTTTTGAGTTGTAATTTGTCCACTCTAAGCTTTGAAGCATGAGTGTGTGTTTACTTGATTGAAGCTTTTAAACAAGATCAAGTATGTGTTCTTGAAGAGTGTCTTCTTTTCATTGTAATACTTGTTTCACATCACTGCTGTGATTGAGGGGGAGTGAGTAGGATCTCATATCTAAGAGTTCTTAGGTTGAAGTCACACGGGTAGAGATTAGGTGAAAAGACTGTAACTTGAAGTTGTTTACTGAGAGTCTTTGAACTAATTCTGTTTAGTGGATTTCCTTCCTGGCTTGGTAGCCCCCAAACGTAGGTGAGTTTGCACCGAACTAGGTTAACAATTGCTTGTGTCTCTTGCATTACTGTTCTTTATCTTTTATCCTGTTTATATTGTTCATATATTAGTGTCGTGACATTACCTTCGACATCTCATATTTGATACCAGAATTTCACTTATAAAGGACACAAACTCTGCTTATTGGAGTAGAAAAAGAGATGACTCGAAAGTTGTGAGAGGTTCTTTTGGGCCCATCCATATTCAGTTAAGTTGTTGAATATTTTCCCTATTGTGTTAGTTATGGACAACACCTATAAGACAAAAAAAATATAGGTAACCTCTATTTAAAATTGTTAGCATGACATCAACCAAGTTGACATTTGCTCTCTCAAGATCGCATAACTAATGCGAAATTAAACATAAGTACACAAGTTAATACGTATGAAAAATATAAACATAAATCAATATGAACGAGAAATACGCAAAACTTCAAATAAATCAGCAAATTGTGGGTCATCCTCGCCAACATCAACTTGTTGGAGATAACGATGATCAAGGTAGAAATACGAGCCCAACTAGGATTAGATGGTCCCGCTTCTTAAACAGGAACTGACACTTCTCTTGGCGTATCACAATGAGGCGGTACCAAACGAGAATGTGAAACACAATAATAACACTTCAGGTATCCAACATCTGTATCAGATGGAATGATGGCCAATGTTGTCGAACAAATCACATCAACAACACTCCGATGGTAACCAATCCACTCAATATTAATATCATCATCCATCATATAATCAGGAGGTGGGGGTGGAACATACTACCTGTATCCAAATTGATGTATACATCTGTTAGGCAAATATGGAATAACTTTGTCACCCCACTTCAGACACCCCATATACAGACTTAACTCATCAAATTGACGCCATACTCTATGATCCTCGAATGGACACCATATGGCGTCGGTAGGTGTTAGCTCGTCCAAAATAGGTCGCAACTCATCCACCTCCAGGACTCCCTGCTTATAGGACCATTTCATAGTTCGAGGAAGACCACAATTATCAGTTGTTTTATAATTCTCTCCTCTTTTTCCAAGTGTTGGAAAATACTCATGAATCCAACACCGTTACAAAATTAATATTATTAATAAACTAAATAAACTAAATTAATAAACTAAATAAAATTAATTAAAACATAATAAACTAAATTAAAATAACTACCTGTAAGAGAGTAGGATATCCATCGAACTGCTTACAACTGATCGTGGAAGGATCTCCGAGATATCTGTAGAGGGTAAACAACGCAACTGCTCTCCAACTGTATCTCGAACATCTCTCCAAGTCCGTAAATTGTAAGAGATATTGTGCCTCGACAAGCGTAAAATTTTTCAGAAAAAATACTAGAACCCACCAACATCAGCATATACACTCTAGTCGCACAATCCTATCTAGAAGGAGTTCTATAATCTTTGAATAAATTGTATAAACAAGTTCAACAACAACCTCTTCAGTGACATCTTGAGGACTCCATAACACTCCCTTGATGGGCAAGTGAAGTAGACAAAAGACGTCGTCCATAGTAATGATCATCTCACCAAACTACATGTGAATTGAAGATGTCTATAGATACCATCTCTCTACAAATGTTGATATCAGATTCGTGTCTATCTTCGTCAAACTGGTTCTTTGAAGTGAAGATAGACTAGACCTAGAAATCTAACTGACGATCTGTGGTGGAAGAGCTTGAGGAACCCTCGTTGTAAGCTTCAACCCATGTCCAACAACCTTCAACTCTTTATTCAGACCTCTCTCCTGAAAACAATTAAAAGTATACATATTATAAAAAAGAACATTAAAAATTCAAATGTTATTCAATATAAAGTAAATGTCATTTACTTACCTCACCGAACTATAAATGTCGAGCAACATGATGCTCGTACTTTACCAACATAGACGTATCGTACGACCCTCCTGGAAAACCAACTGAATGTGGTGCGGATGCATATGCACCAATATGCTCTTCCTCACCTGCCAACGGCCATAAATCCTACCCTTTTTGCCTCGTGTTCACGCCACTGTCAAAATAACAAAAAAAGACACATAAAAAATTATTAAAAAAATGCATCTGAAACACAATTTAAAAGAGTTATTGTTTTAAAAAAAATTCAAAAAACCGAAACATATTTTGAAAGACTTCCAGTAAAATTTTGGCCAAGTCAGAAGACAATTCAAATGAGTTCTAATGTGTAGAATGAAAATTGGGTGACTTTTTCTTTGAGTTCTGAAGAACTTGTGAAACCGGAAGACTTACTGAATTCATGCTGGTTTATAAAATGTGAACCAAAAGAGTTGAAAGAAGTGTTTCGGTTTGCAAAGAGATAATTTTGATTTTTGGAAGACTTGAAACGAGAGTGAAAGAGAGACCGATGAAAATTAAGTGATAAGTAGAGGAAGGAGAAGATAAAAATAAAAGGGTTGGCATTAATGCCTCAGCCATTAGTCTAACCAGCCATTAGGCTCTTTAGTGTATATATAAGGCTTCAACATGTTTGTATTTATTATTTAATCATATACATCAATTTTACATAAATGATATTTCTCTTATTTAGTCTCATACTTGAACAATGAGCTTGCAAGAACCGAGTTATGCCTTATATTATAGACTTGAAAAACATCTTAAACTTTGTTGCATTCCATATTTGAGGAATTGCTTCTTTGATTAGGGTTTCTAACACGTAAGCTCCCTTCCTAAAATTGGTGAGGGGCTTATATGGTCTCTCCTAATCATGTGAAAGCTTTCATCTTGACACAATTTTGTTGTTGACCATTTTGAGTCTCTTCCCTAAAATTGTGCCCTGTATGTTTTTTCAATGGTTCTGCTTCAGTCCACTTTGTGAAGCAATCGACGACGACAATCAAAAACTTAAGTTGTCTAGTTATGGGGAAGGGAATGAATATTTTGGGTCCCTTCCATGTACCTAGACAATTGAATTTTTTTATTTTCGTTGTCAATTACTTCACAAAGTGGATCGAGGCGGGACCATTAAAAAATAGATGGCACAACATTTTGGGAAATGAAATAGCCTGCAATAAAATTGTGTCGAGGTGATTGGGAGGGACCATATAAGGTCCTCACTAAGGGAGACATGTATATCTCTATGTTTTTGGAACTTGCTACACTTTTGGACACGTATCATGGCATTTTCGCTCATGGTTGGAAAAAAATAGTCATGCCTGAGGGTTTTCTTTGCCACCTTTTTTCCACCCAAGTGTTGTCCTACTGAGTCTTCATGGATTTCTTCTAATACTTCCTTTCCATCTTCCTTCGTCAAACATTTTAACAGAGGACCGATGAATCCTTGCAGGCAGAGGAAACCTTTGATGAGTGAGTACAAGAAAAGATTCCTTTTGACCCTCAATGCTTCCTTTTTTCCATTTGGCAACACTACCGTTGTTATGTACCTTACTGTAGGTGTCATCAAGTGACATGGTAGTCCCTCTTCGACTTCTCCATTTGGAAACATGTCTCCTCATCACTAGGTTGTACTAACACGGGTGGTCGTGATATCACTTCTTTGAGCTTGGTAAATGAAATTTCACACTCGGGTGTCCACTCAAAAGCGACTTATTTCCTTAACAGTGTATAAAATGGAAATGCATGTTGAAAGGATCTGGATATAAGCCGAGAAAGAGCTATCAAGATTCCATTTAATTGTTGAATACCTTTTTTTGGTTTTTGGGGTTCTCATGTTAACCACCCACCACCTGTAATTTGTATGGTTTAACCTCTATACCCGTATATGTGAGGTAGTGCCCTAGAAACTTCTCGAATTTTACCATTGAAGTGCATTTATTTGGTTTAGTTACATGTCACGCATAAAGAATGTTATTCTGAAGGACCATGGTGTGCCAGGCCACCTCGGACCTAAACCCTAACATCTTTTTTACTGTCATATGAATAGATCATGATTTATTTGTAGGAACTCTGTTAATTCCTCTTGCACTCATTTGGGTAGGCATGCCCCCTATTCTAATGACTTTCGAAGGATCTTCGCATACAAAGATTTCGATGAAGTCTCTAAGTGGTTCTTGCTTCTACAAAATATGGATTCCTTGTGCTCTATGATTCTGCTGAGGGCAGTTTTTCGGTCTAGTGTCTAGATTCATTAGTTTCTCGCCTTGGAAAAATCTCTATTTCGGTGAGTGTTGTTTGGCTAAAAGGGTCAGGAAACATGTAAGAGACGAAGCCAAATCAGACTCCAACGCCACAACTTGGTCCTCTATGGTATGGAATTTTATCTTTAGGTGAATATTTGATGAAGTGGCGCCTAAGATTTCCAATGTTGGCTTTCCTAGGAAATAGTTGTAGGCAGAATCACAACGAAGTCACATTCGACAGCTAGAAACTTTATCTTAATGATTTTTATTTCTTCTTCGCCCCCAAATTCCACCGGGAGTTCGACGTTTCCTAAAGGTCTTGCGATCATCGTCGTAAAATGAAAGTGGAGTTCTCTCATTGGCTAACGAGCTCTCAAGAAGAAAACATCTACGAGGATATTTTTTGAAAAGAAAACATAAACTCTTGTCGGGGGGCGTGGATCATTGACGATGAGAGATTAGACAAAATCACTCTTTCTTCCATTGAGAGATAATTATATGGGTAAATATTCTTGATCTAACACATGATTGCTTGTTGACGCGGACTATGGTGAAAATGTCATCTCATCAATGAAACATTCTTCTAAGTTATTCACAAGTGGTTAGAAGGGGAGTTAGACTAGGGCTCTCTTCATCGTCGTTTAAACTTTTATCATAAGGGTATAATGAGAAGTGTTTCTGCTAGTGTTTGACGTCTTAATTTGAGGTGAATAAAAGAGAATGTTGCTCAAAGGTTCCCATAGATGACGACAATGATCCAGCGTAGACCTAAGATGGTTGATGCTAAATTTTCTTGTCTATATAAGATGATAAGTTATGGTCACTAGTAGATATTTGGTGGTTGGTCTAGCGTCAAAGAGGGGTACTTGGACTTCGAAATTTTCCTCCTTTTTTATAAGTAGACTATACGGGTTTTTTAACCTAGAATCTTTTATAGTAAGATAGGTTTGTGATGAGACATGTTCGTGTTTTATTTGTTCTATTATCTAATGCTCTTGTTTCTGTCACTCACCTTGATTAGGTGTGTCTTTAAGACATAACTTAGTTTGTTCCTAAGGTCCCATGATCCTTTTTTCCGATTTCTTGCTTTATTATTCTCGTATGTTGATCTCTTGGTCTTGATCTAACAACTAATGAAGTTATGGATCAAACCAATCATTCTTCTTTACTGTGGACTTATATTCTTATATGGTCAACTGTTCAGGCGGAAACAACATCTATTTCACAATCCTTAAAATAATTCTAATGAACTACATAATTTTGGCAAATCGTCTTCCAATAATTGTTGTAACACCTGTTGGTGTAAGCCCTAGAGGTCAATACTTTTGGTACTTGTATCGAATTATTTATTATTAATAAAAGACTTTTTCTTTATTATGTTTGTTTAATAAAGTCCCTAGAATAGCTAGTCCGTTTAATCTATCAAGTGTGACTTAATCATGAGATCTCATTAACATAAGGACACGATTCTTAAAGTATTCGTAGTCGAGCTTTGTTGTGAAGTGGGATAACATTAAAGCATTAAGACTATTATGTATATAGATTGATGATCACATCTCATGGATCATGGATAAGGAGTTATCAAGTCTTAAACATAAGTATGAATATTAGGAGTAATATTTATACTGGATTGACCCGCTATGAGAATACTATATAGAATGTTATGCAAAGTGTCATAAGTTATTCTCATGGTGATAATGGTGTATACCACCGTTCGACCTGAAACCACTATGGACCCTAAATATAGAGTCGAGTGCCTTATTGCTGATCAAACATTATCTGTAACTAGATGACCATAAAGACGGTTGATGAGTACTTTACGAAGCATGCTGAGGGACATGAGTGACCTAAATGGAATTTGCACATCCTGCGTAACAGGATAAATATCTACAGGCCCAATATTGAACTTGACAAGGATGACACGGTCTACACCTTGTGTTCAATATAGACATAAGGGCAAAGGGTAATTATACACACAAGTATTATCACAAAAGGATTTGTCAGATCACATGACATTTTCGTGTCTTGGATAACAGTAATGAGTTGCTAGATATCGCTCACTGTTTATTATGTTAAATACGTGATTTAATATAATTGCCAATACCGCAAAAATCTATAGGTCACACACAAAATGACGGATTGATGAAAGATAGAGTAAATAAGGAACACTGTAAGGTACGATTCACTTAAGTGAATTGTAGAACATCGTAAGGTACGATGCACTTAAATAGAATACGAAATATGGTAAGGTACCACGCGCTTAAGTGATTTTGATATATCATAAGATATGAGTCACATACACTTAAGTGGACTTTTTAGCTTACAGCCCACACAAGTGGTTCTATAAATATAACCCTTGTGCAGAAGCATTGGTTCAGATGAAATTTCGTTTCTCTCTCTCTCTCTCTCTCTCTCTCTCTCTCTCTCTCTCTCTCTCTCACACACACACACACACACACACACACACACACACACACTCAAAGCCTTCATTCGTAGCAGCTAGCACTGAGACTGAAGGAATCTGTTCGTGTGGACTGAGTAGAGGCGTTGTCACCATTCAACGTTTGTGATCGCTCCTTAGGTCTGCATTAAAGGTTTCAATCGCCACAAGAGGTAACAATTCTATCACTGATCATGCCTATTCGTAAGGATCACTAAAGGAGAAATTTTTAATTTCCGCTGCGTTTTGGATCGTTATTCTCCTACAATGGTATCAGAGCCACTTACGAAACCATGCATCTGATAGTTGTTTATTTTCTTTATTTTCTGTATTAATACGATTAAAAGACAGAATGAGTTAAATAATAAACGAGTAATTAAATTTGACATCACGTGTGTACGATTTGGATGATTGATGTTGACTATGCTTCGGAATTCGATGTTAGTATGGTGAAGCGACGATACATCAATCGTCCATAGGTTACACAATTGAGATCGATCAAATTATATATATGATATAAGTAATTCTGATGCAAAATACGGTATATATGATATACTGTTTCTGTTTCGTTCATTCAAACACTTAATGGTTGTTTTCCTTTGAGCGATCAATAGTCATTTGCTTCGAAATCCGACGAAAGTATGGTGAAACAATGACGTGTTGATCAATCATACTGAATTAACAATCGAGATCTGTTTGACAGTATGAAATTGGTGCATTAGGATTCATGACGGTACATGGATTGTGATGTCAAAGAGTTATGTGATTAGGGTTGTGACTGCGCAAGAGTTGACAAGAACGCCGACTTAAAAATTAATCTTCTCCCCTAACCTACTTTTTTTCTTTCTATAAATGCTTATACCAAAAACCCCTCAAACAAAACCAAAATCCAATTTTAAACCTAATGTAGTCCCAAATTCTATGTTTTGCACTAATTGCAGAAAAATCTAACCATACATTTGATGTCATTTCATGAATAGTTTTCCTAGTATTTATCAAACAAAGAAAGCCATCAACAATACAGAAACTATTTCTCGAGAATATGCAAAAGACTCCTCCCATCCCATTAACAAAGGAAGACATTCAAGGTATTTTAGCTATCCTTTCATCAACAAACACATCTCAAATTTCAGCCCTTGTTAATAATCATAATCTTCGATCTATCATTTACACAATATACTCCCTCTAATCATATTTATAAATAAAAAAAATAAGTTTAAGATTTATTAAATAAAAATATATTTGAACAAAATATAGACCAAATACATTAGTTATTAAATAAATCTAAAAAACAAAAACAAATCTTATAAATAAGACCGGGGGTAGTATTAAATATTCTTTTATTTTCTTTCAAATATTATTTCATTTAGTAAACCCATCGAGTTTACTCCTTGTAATTTGATTTTTTTCTTGGAATTCATGTGAAATTCAGAATTTGAAAACTATGATGATGATTGTCAGTAATGAAACTCAAAATCACCTGAATATATTAAAATCTTTACTTCTTATAATGGACCTGAAGTTTCTGTAGTTATTTTATTTAATTTTAAAAGAATAATAGCCCTAATGATATACCGATACTTAGTAAATATGAAGAAAAAAAGTTCAGGACTCCAAAATTTGCATAAATGTCTTGGCAAAATAAAAGGGACATAAAATCCTCTTGAACTTTGGTTAACCCCCTCGTATTCAACTTCAAGTTAAAATTTCCATCAATTTTGATTGTTGCACCATTCTCAAAACATGCCAAGCAACAAAAGGGAAACAAAATTTATAAATGTAGTTGCAATCAATCCTATAAAGGTCTTATTTTTACATCAGTCCTTGAGCTGACAAACTATCAAATTTATGCCAAACAATGAAAAGTTCTGAAAAACAAAAGTAAACAAATATTTGAAACATGTGTTTATACCACTCAATGCCACAAGTTACTTACTCTTTGCAAGGAATTCCTTCATGATGAAGATACTCTCACCTCACCTCTGGGTTTCTGCGTAGTCATTAGGTTCGTCATTGTTCTCTGTCACATGGTTGTTTTCAAGTGGCTCAACGAATACACCGCCATCTTGGTGGCTACCAAGTTGACCATCATATCCCAAATTAGAGTTACTTCCGTGTTCACCAGGAGCAGCGTAACTAGTCTCGGCATTGCCACCACTATAGCTTCCTGGGGCAGCATAACCACCACTTCCATAGCTTCCACTGTTGTTATTATCATTACGACCATAAGTACTACCACCATAGCCACCACCGCCAAAGCCACCACCACCATATCCGCCACCGCCTCCATATCCACCACCGCCGCCATATCCACCACCGCCACCATAGCCTCCACCTCCACCATAGCCGCCTCCGCCACCGAACCCAGGGCGTGACCTTTCTGTAGCATAGTTCACTCGTACTGTCCGACCATGAAGTTCCTGCGACAAGATGATATTAGATGCTATACAATAAAAACATTTCCAACATTTTGAGTTGCAAATAATTTTTCCTTAATTTGTATAAAACTAACATTTTGAGTCTTGCAAAAAGTACTATTCTCTTTCTTTCGCCAATAATTTTTCCTTAATTTGTGTGAAACTAACAAGTATGACAATTAATATAGAACTGGGGAGTATATCTTTCGAATACTTAGTTGGGCTTACGAAATATAATTCCATTTTGAAATAATTTGCATGGTTGATCTAATATTGTTCTTTTAAATTTATTCTTGAAGAGATCTAAAACAATTAAAAACATTATTTAGCACAGAATTATTAACAAAAAGAATATCGTAATGCAGGTAACAAGCAATACCCTTGTTACCTGCATTATGTAATTTAGAACTACATATGCATATGCAGTCAATATTTCTATCTTATCTTGGCTAAATAACTGCAATTACTTCCTCCAGGTCTGAACATAAGGTGTTTTACAATTTCATAATATTCATATATAATATGAAACGATGAAAACTCTAATTCCTTCGTAAATGAGGCTTTAAGTCATGCTCACCGTGAATTGGTGAATTTAAGAATTTAGCAAGATGAATTATCACAAAAATCGATTATACCTGGCCATCCATGGCCTGAAGGGCAGAAGATGCATCCTCGCTTGTTGTAAAAGTTATGAAGCCAAAACCCCGGGACCTGCCGGTTTCACGATCCATAATAACCTTTGCTGGAAGAAAGTTAAAAAGACCAGTTTCAGTGTACAAATCAATAAGCCCCATATTATGAAATAGATATGCTTGCCATAGCTACAGTTTTTATTGTTTGTTATGTAAATATTTGAATCTGCTTGCCATTTTGTTACACGCGACAACTTGTGGCAATTAAACAACTACATTTGTAAACTAATCCTAACAAAAGAAAGGAACAAAGAACAAGATCAAGTGCACACACAAAAGAAACAATAGCATGACTACACAAGTATAAATAAGTAACACTAACCATTCTATCAAATCATACATAAATTGAACATCTTATTGGATTGCTTTGGCTGACTACGTAAGATTCAGAAACAATGGAAACTCGTTTTTTTTTGGATAGACAAATATTAGTTTAATT
This sequence comes from Lathyrus oleraceus, assembly GCF_024323335.1. NCBI lineage: Eukaryota > Viridiplantae > Streptophyta > Magnoliopsida > Fabales > Fabaceae > Lathyrus > Lathyrus oleraceus. Next base: position 523,045,093 of record NC_066581.1, read on the forward strand.
TGTTAGGGGGAGGGAAAATCTGTCAGCAACAGGGATTGAACTCTGGACCTCCTTCTTAATACTCCTTCACCGTCCTAACTCATACAACTAGTCTACACATTCTTGGGACAAACTCATTTGTTTGATATTACCTCTACCTAAAACGACAAAAAACTAGTAGATTGTGAGAGCCAGAAAGAAAACTACCATCAATAACTTCCCCATAGCGAGCAAAATGTTCTCGGAGACTGGTATCATCAGTGCTATATGAAATACCTGCATTGCATTTGAAATGTTAAAAATTACAGCTTAATTTGATTTAGAAAAATTCAACAGGATAAACTAGCATACCTCCAACAAAAAGCTTGGCAGATGACATAGATCTAATCGCTTGGAATGCCAAAGGAGTAGACATAGAAATATCATGATTGATGTGCTTGACAGCAGAGCTCTTGAGTAATTTCCCAATTTTACCAAAGAACGCCATTGCTCAAACCTTAAAAACATCGAACCGCAGAAAATTTGTATCACTAAAACGATATATCCATTGTTCATTATAACCAAGCTCTGCTAAATACAAACATTCCACCAGAATTTGCAATTTGATCTTATGAAACTGAAATCTAATTTCACATTAGCCACATTCACTCTCTCTAACTTCCATTTTTCTTAAAATATTATCTATGTCTCGTATTTGTGTAGGTGCTTCCTAGCTATTTAGCTATCTATGTCTCTCTCGCTATGAAGCACATACACCACCGGAAACTCGACAAGTCGACCCTGGTAATAATTTGAAAAAATGAATAAATTAAACCTAATCACAAGTGTCAGTGTCACTGTCGGTTTATCTGTGTGTCGGTGCTTCATAGCTATTTAGCTAACTATGTCTCTCTCGCTATGAATCAAGACACCGGAGACACGACACCGACAGCGGTAATGATTTGAAAGATATGAATAAATTAAACCTAATCACAAGTGTCGAAGGTGTCGGTTTCGGACACCGACACTGGCACGCCGTTTATCAGAGGTGTTGGTGCATAGCTTTCACACACTCAAATGATAACCAGAAAAGTTTATTGTTCTAATAAATGCTCATATGTGCAAAAAATATACCAAAACTTGTAAGCAAAAAAGTCTATAACAAAATCATTACTCAATATATCAAAACTCAAATGTAAACTTTTCAGTTCATTTTGATTCAAAAAACCCAATTGAATTTTTCACAAAATAAAAGCTCACAAACAGTAAAATGCAAATCTTGCACAACATTAAGCATCACCAAATCAAAATACTGAAAAATCTATAACTACTACATATCCAAATAACAGGTAAATACGAAGAAATTAACAAAAGCCGTATAAGCTGAATCGAGAAACAGTGAAATCATGATCGAAAAGGGGGAAATGGGTAGTGAGAAAATAGTGATGTTGAGATCTTAATGCGTACCTTGGAAAGCGCTTATCGTTGTTTCTGAAATCGAAAGAATGAAATGAAAATGGTTAAACCCTCAATTTTATGATGACCTAAATAATTAGGGCTTTGGAAGTGACACGTGGTAGCTTCTCTGATGTCTAGATGCTTTCTGTATCAACCGTTTAGATTTTATGTATGTTATTTTGCTTTTTGCAAGGATAAAAAGAAAAATATTTTTTATTTTTTTAATTTCTTTTATACGTAACACAAAATTTAGATTTTTATATGTTTGGATATCGGCTTTAATATCTAAGAAGTTATTTTTTTTTTGTTTTAATTAAATTATGGTCAATCAAACAAACACGATTAGAAGAATTTTTATACTTTCTCTTTTTCACCACTTTGAAGCTTTCATTTTTTTTTATGATACATCAATTATATAATAACTTTAATGAAACCTGAATCTCTTTAAAGGTCTTCAAGTTTGGTCACCATCATAAAAGAGTTGAAAAGTTATTACCGTCGACTTTAACAATCATTGGTCTTGTCATCATCAAAACTTTAGAAGGTTCTTTACAGGATTGTCAGTTTTAAACCTACAAGTACATATATCAACATTCTCTCACTTTCTGATTATGACAACACATCTCTCATGGAGATGGTTACATAAATGATAGATATATAATAATTTGAGTGATTAAACTCCCCCTCACATGAGTAGAGAGTATACTCTACTCCCCCTCACATGAGTAGAGAGTATACTTTACTCCCCTGAGAGTATAGTTTTCCCCCTCTGGCATAATTAAAAAGACGAGAAACAATCAAAGCACATAAATCACAAAGTATCAGGTAAAGAAAGGGAAGAAGAAGAAGAAGAAGAAGGGACACATAAGCATACTAATCTATGCATGGTTTATTTAGAATTCATAGTTTAATTCTTATGAAAAATATATTTTCTTTAGGAATAGGTTTTATAAAAATGTTTACGAGTTGATTAGATGAGGTCACAAATTCAAGTATTTATTCCCCTTTTTCAACAAGACCGTAATAAAGTGGTGCATAACCTTGATTTTTTGGCACGAGAGTGAAGAATCGGGTCTTTAGTGAGGTTTTTTATGCTAGTGTTTTCGCATCTTATCGGGACAGCTCTAAGGTTAACACCATAATCACTGAGTTGTTGTTTCATCCCGATAATTTATGAGCAAGATCTACCCACGATAATGTATTATGCCTCAGTTATGGATAATGAGACACTTGCTTGTTTCTTGGTATGCAAGGAGACAAGCGAGTTACCAAGTAAGTGACACGTACCACTGGTACTTTTCCTATGCAATCCACACCCAGCAAAATCAGAATCTGTGCATCTAAGTAAGTCAAAATTCACTCCCTTGGGGTACCATAGACTCATTTGTTGTGTGCCAGTGAGATATCTCATGATGTGTTTCACTGTACTGAGATGTGATTCTTTCGGGGATGCTCAAAAGCGAGCACAAATACATACAACAAACATGATATCAGGAGGAGATGCAGTGAGATAGAGAAAAAAGCCTATCATATGTCGATATTTGCTTTCTTGAACTGGTTTTCCATTTTTGTCCTTCATGAGGTTGTATGATGTTGACATTGATGTCAATATTACTTTGGACTTATCCATGTCAAACCTCTTTAGCAATTATTTATAATTTTTAGCTTGACTTATGAAAGTTACTTATTTAGTTTGATGGATTTGAAGTCCTATGAAGTATCAAAGCTCCCCCATCATTGACATTTCGAACTCATTCTACATCATTTCAGAAAGTTCCTTGCACAGGGATTCATTAATAGCACCGAATATAATATCATCAGTATAAATTTGAACTAATAAGATGCCATGTTTGGTTTTCTTGATAAAGAGAGTTTTATCAAGTTGTCTTATTTGGAACTTATTTTCAAGCAAGAATTTGTACAAACAATTGTACCAAGCTCTATGGGCTTGTTTCAATCTATACAATGCTTTCTTCAACTTGAAAACATGATTAGGAAAAGCCGAGTTAATAAAATCTGGAGGTTTATCAACATATACCTACTCTTGGATGCATCCATTTAGAAAATCACTTTTTACATCCATTTAAAATAATTTGAAATTCAAGATGAATGAGAAAGATAATAACATCCATATGACCTCTAATCTAGCTACAAAAGCATAAGTTTCATCGAAATATATTCCCTTTTGTTGATTGTAACCTTTTTCAATGAGTCTAGCTTTATTTCTTAAGACATTCTCCTCCAGCTTGTTGGGAAAGACCTATCGGGTGCCAATCACTAGATTAGTTAAAGCTTTGGAAGCGAGTTCCCAAATGTTGTTTTGTTCAAATTGATTTAACTCTTTTTACATGGAAAGAGACGAATGTTCATCAACTATAGCTTTGTCGATTCCTTTTGGCTCAAGTTGTGGAAAAAAATCACAAAGTTACATACCTTATTAAGATATCGTCGAGTAGTGACTCCTTTGGATATGTCTCCAATAATGTTATGTATAAGATGTTCTCTTATTGCTCTCTGTAGGTCCTTTTGGTTGGATGCATCAGGAAAAACAACATATGTACAAGATGTATTTTAGGCAACATGTGAAACAAGACGTTCTAGCATATGTTTCAACATCTGAGTTTGTTGCTAATAAGAGTTGTTTAACTAAAGTGTTTGACGGAACTAGTTAAGCAATAGTTGTTTAGCCAAAGTTCTTGACATAACCAGTTAAGCAAGATGTTCAAATATGCACCTAAAGTTCTTGATAGAACTATTTAAGCAATATGTATAAGGTTTGGGTTCTGACTATCTTCAGATTTCCTTCAGAAGAGTTATGGTGTTGACTTCTTGAAGATATAGAAGTTTAATTTTGGGAAAAAGTATGCGGTGTCAATCCAAAATCAATTGGAAGAGATTTGGACTTATTTCAGTTAAAGAAGATTTGATTGAATGTACCCCGAAGGAAGTTTTGGTCCAATATTTACTCTACAAAGAAGATTTATATGAAAAAAGTTATTTTGGATGCTCTAGTATAACATGTGGAACACAATGTTCCAACACGTGTTGTGCTGAAACATCCGGTCTATGTCAACTGACAGAAGTTAAGTGCAGTTATAGTGAAGAAGGGTATGCTGCAACATTTAAACTCTGTCAGCAGACATATGTTAGTGCAGTTGTGGTGAATAAGGGACACATGTGGAACACGACGTTCCAACATGTGTGCAACATCTGATCCTGGTTCAAGAAACCAATGTTGTTATGTTTTCCAGCAAAAATCGGGTTAAGATTCAATCATATTTGTTGATATATTGATGTAATGTGTTTGTGTGATTTGTTTGATAGTTGTTGAAGTTCATATCAATTTAAATTTTATTTAATAACAAATCATATCTTTTGTTGGAGATCTTTTTGGAGTAAATCAAATCCAACAATATCTGCTATTATTCTTAACAAAATTAGATCAGAAATCTAAAGAAGAAAAGCCCAGAATTGTGTTTCTATTTAAGGATACTCAAACCTCACTTTTGAGGTGTGCACGTTTTGAAGATACTTAATGTTAGGGATTATCTTTTGAGTCTTTGTTTTTGTTATCTTTGTGCACCATGAAGGTTCAAGAAACACAAGAAAGTGGAGTTTGAATAGGGTTTCTAGATTAAAAATGTTTACAACCCAATAACAAAAACAACAATACTAATGAAAAAGATAAATAACTCAAGTATTTTTATCTTGGTTCGCTGTTAACGAAGCTACATTCAGTCCACCCGCCTGAGTGATTTCACCTTCTCAATAAGGACTTAATCCAATAATCAAACTGATTACAAAAACTCAAAAATCAATTATCTAAGACTTCTTTAGAACTCTAACTATAATCTAGTCTCTCAAGGAAATACAACTTAAAGACAAATTGTCAATGACTTCTTGAGAATTCTGACTAAACTTAGTCTCTCAAGGAAATTAACCAAAGGTTAATATAAACAAGGTTGTGTTTATAAGATGCTTCAAAAAGAATATACACAAATTTTAAAAAATAATACACTTAAGAAATATTTCAAGAAAGTGTTCTAACGTTTATGAACGTGATAATTTTCTTAGAGTGAAAACACTTTTCTTTTTCTTTTTCTTTTCACGTAAGCACATTTTGCAACCTTATGCAATGTCGAACATTTTTCTTGTGTGTGTTATTTTTATTCCAAGCTTCCAAAACCTCTTTATATATGGAGAAATAGACCTATTGGAGGGTGAATTTTGAATATCCTCAATATAACAGTTGTATGAAAGCCCCTTCAATTTACAACATTTGAGCAGAACTTGCTGCAGAGAGTTGGTAAGGACGGTGGGACATGATGAACTTTATAGGTACATAGTACAATCCTTTTCATAGAAAGTATATTTTTCTTTTGTACTTTTGTCACTTCAATCAATCGTTGACTCTTGGATATTGTCATACCCCAATTTTGATCGGCCATTTGTGGTTTACCCATGAGATCTCTTTGTTTCAAAGGCCTATTTGCATAAGTGTGTCCATAATCTAAAATATGGTTTGAATCTTTTTACATTACTAATCAAAAACTTATTTTTTTATTAGTAAGTATTAAGAGCCATGTTATTATTTCTATGATCACTATTTAGTAGTCTATTTACACATCCCAAATATTTATACCAAGTTCTACATTCTTCATGGGTTCCCAAATTAAATTTGCATTTTTTAGAAACATGTATGTGTTTTTTTAAAATTAAAAGTCCCATGTTTAGATTTTTGTATTTAAAATAGAATTTTGTTTTTTTTTTAAATTAAAAGTCCCATATTTAGATTTTTGTATTTAAAATAGAATTGTGTTTTTTTTTTTTAAATTAAAAGTCTCATGTTTAGATTTTTTAAATTAGAATTGTGTTTTTTTTAAATTAAAAGTCCCATGTTTAGATTTTTGTATTTAAAATAGAATTGTGTTTTTTTTTTAAATTAAAAGTCCCATGTTTAGGTTTTTGTATTTAAAATAGAATTGTGTTGTTTTTTTTTTAAAAAAAAAGTCTCACATTTAGATTTTTGTGTTTAAATTAGAATTGTATTTTTTTAAAAAATTAAATTACTATACTTAGTTTTTGTGTTTAAGATTTGAATTATGTTGTTCTTTAGATTAAGTCATTATACTTAAGTTAGAAGTGTATTGTTTTTAAAAGTTGAATGATTAGAATAAATAAATATTGAGTTAAATTTTGAAAGATTAAAAGGTAATTACATAATTTAATTCAATAATTCCCAAATAATCCAAACACACATTTTGTCTAAAAAACTAAACTAAGTAATTACAGTAAAAAATTGCTACAGATGGAAATAGGTTCATAATGACCAAAACCAAACAATTAGGATGAAATCACTTTGGACTTGGTCACGAAAACAGGTTGTCTTGAAGCTTGGAGCAGCCACCTTCCATTCCAGCAGGTCATCTCAGAGTTGTAATTTGCAGAGAACAAAAATAACTTATTTTAAAAGCACTTTTTAAAAGCCCTTAGAGAGCTGAAAAACAACTAAATGAATCATTCAGTTTGAAGCTTTATCCATAAGGTTAATCTAAATATCTAAAAAGCACTTTTAACATTAGCTTAAAACAGAAAAAACCAAATCCCACATAATCTGGGATGAGACAAATTGAAAAAGAAAGGAGTTTTTTAAAACTGATAAAAATTCTTCATAAAACGTTCATGAGGCGTTAAGAGGGAAGAGACACAGTAAGAGATTTCTTCTCAAAAGGCAAAACCACAACAACAACAACAGAAAAGCAACTTTTTCTCAAAAAGCAAGAACAACCTAAACACAAACAGAGTTTTCTTTCAAAAACCATAAAGAACACAACAGCAATAACAGAAACGGAGACACTCGGTAATCCTTCATCGGCGATTCACGAATCAATCAATCAGTAATCGAAGGAGAAAAAGAGAGATAGAGTTGGGAAAGAAAAGAAATAACAGAAGCATAAGAGAGAAGCGAAAAAACTCGACGATACCTTTTCGGAATTGATTCGCTTCCGCTCTTCATCTTTCGACTCGAGCATCGTCGTTCTGCGTTCCATCTTCAAGCCACGACCACTTACCCTCCACCACCACAACTCCACGATATCACCCTTCTTCACTTCCGATCAAATCCATTCTACCGGACCACCATCGTTCGTTTCTTCTTCCGCTGTCACAAACCCTTGTGTCTCCAACTAACCACCTCCGCCGACGAATCCTTCCAAACCTCCAAACGCACACCTCTTCTCCTCTGTCGACCACGCACTACCGATTGAAGGTGATCCGTCTCCCTCATCGACGATGCACCGACGTCAATGATGCGAGGTTAACGCGAGCGGCTTCAGTTAGGTCTCACAATCGCTCTCTGGGGAAAATTTGAAGGTACGCTCTGAAGCTTTTGTTGTGAAACCAAATTATGTTGGTGAGAATTGGGCCTTTGGCCCAAGCGATTTTGGCTTGCGTGTACACTCCCTCAATGCTACTGCACCCCATCCGATTGGGCTCTGATATCCTTTGTTGAGCCCATTCTCAACTTCTTTGGGCTTATTTCTTTGTTTTTGATTACTAGTTGATTAAGTTTAGTTAATGTAGGTTACTTAGCTTAATTAGATGATTAGGTATTAATTAGATTAAATTAGTTATGATTAGGATTAATTAGAAATAATTTTAGGATTAGAAATAGTATTAGAAATATTAGAAATAATTAGGAATTTAGGTTCATTAGAATTTTTAGATTTAGGTTATAATTTTTTTGCAGAGTTGGATTTAGAAATATTAGAAATATTAAATTTAGTTTAGAAATAATTATAGATTAATTAGAATTATAAGTTGATTTAGAATTATTTTAGAATTTTTAATTTAATTTAGAATGATTTTAGATTTTAATCTTTGAAAATATTTTAGAATTTAATTAGATCTTTTTTTTTGAAATAATTGTAGATTAATTAGAATTATAAGTTGATTTAGAATTATTTTAGAATTTTTAATTTAATTTAGAATGATTTTAGATTTTAATCTTTGAAAATATTTTAGAATTTAATTAGATCTTTTTTTAGAAATAATTGTAGATTAATTAGAATTATAAGTTGATTTAGAATTATTTTAGAATTTTTAATTTAATTTAGAATGATTTTAGATTTTAATCTTTGAAAATATTTTAGAATTTAATTAGATTTTTTTTTTAGAAATAATTGTAGATTAATTAGAATTATAAGGTGATTTAGAATTATTTTAGATTTTTTAATATAATTTAGAATGATTTTAGAATTTTATCTTTGAAAATATTTTAGAATTTAATTAGATCTTTTTTTTTAGAATTAGTTGTAGATTAATTAGAATTATAAGTTGATTTAGAATCATTTTAGAATTTTTAATTTAATTTAGAATGATTTTAGATTTTAATCTTTGGAAATATTTTAGAATTTAATTAGATCTTTTTTTAGAAATAATTGTAGATTAATTAGAATTATAAGTTGATTTAGAATTATTTTAGAATTTTAATTTAATTTAGAATGATTTTAGAATTTAATCTTTATTAATATTTTGGATAATAGTTTAGAATTGAGATTTTCGATTGTTTAATATTGTTTTGAGTTTTAATTTAATGATACTTTTGTTAATTGTTTAAACTTGTGTCATTTGTTATAGATTTAACATTTTATTGTAATTCTCTTGTTATTTCATGTTGATTTCAACTAACACCTAACATTTAAGGATTAACTCTAATTTTTTAATTTCCGCAATTAACATCTAACTCTTTTAAATCCCGCTTCTAACATTTATTTTTTTATATTTACTTTACTTCGCTTTTTGCTATATCATTGTACATCTCATCTTAAAATGAACCTAAAAATGATAAAGACTTAAAAAATACAAAAAGATTGTAATTCCCATGCCATCAATTCAAAACAATTTTTTAAAACAAATAAAAATTCTCGATTCAAAGTCGAGCCCATTTTTCAAAACACCTATGTAAGTCGATCGCTTGTAAAAGCATCGCCATCAACCTCACATGGCTTACTCTTGGGCTTTCTTACAATGAGACCTATTCGGTTTTAATTAATCGATTAAATGGATTATTCACTAAATAAATTCAATTCATTCACAAGAATGCAAATTTTAAAACCTCGATCCGACATCGAAAGTTAAATTAAAATACTCAATCACATCTAAACAATACTTCATTTGGAAATGGAAAGGGGGATGGTTTTGAGTTTTCAACTCCTCTCCTCGATTATTTGAATACGAGTTTTCTTACTCGGTTAGTCAAATGGTCGTCATTTCTAAATCATTTAAGTATAAACAAATCAAAACCGTTTATAACAAGAAACCGAAAGGGAGATAATTTTGAGTCTTCAATTTTTTCTCCTCGACTATTTGAATACAAGTTCTCTTACTTGGTTAGTCAAATAACTGTCGTTCCTATACCAACTTCCAAACTCCGATTAAATCGAAATATTTTCACAATAAGCTAAATGAAAAGGGAGTTGACTTTGAGTTTTCAATTTCACTCCTCAATTGTTTGAATACGAGTTCTCTTACTCGGTCAGTCGAACAATTGTCATTTTTTATAAACATACAACTTAATCAAATCATTTCCATAACAAACTGTACGAAAAGGGAGATGGTCTTGAGTTTTCAATTCCTCTTCTCAAATGCTTGGATATGAGTTATCTTACTCAGTCATTCGAGCACTTGTCGTTTATTCTAAAAATACATCGACCATACATAAACTTATTTTTATAATCACTTAGATGAAAAAGAAAGTGGTCTAGAGTTTTCTATTCCTTTTCCCGATTATTAGGATACGAGTTGTCTTACTCGATTATCCGAGTATTTGTCATCCATTTAAAATACCTTAATTATTATCGAATCCTTTCTGTAATTAAGGATGAAAAAGAAAGTGGTCTAGAGTCTTCTACTCCCTTTCCCGACTATTAGGATACGAGTTGTCTTACTCGACCATCCGAGTAATCGTCATCCAACCAAAACATCTCAACACAACCAGTCAAACAAAATATCCAACATATTAATCCAACTTGTCGCCCCCGTGTGACCAAAACTATTTTCAAAGGAACACCATTTAATCCTTTCTAATGTGCATAACAAACCAATGCTTAAGCCTCCGCCGAGAGTAGACAAGCCACCGTTTAGCCTTTAGGATGCGATCTAAACAGTCGTTCGTTAAAAGACACCAACCAACCGTAGTTCCCCGAACTACGAATGCTCTGATTTCCTTATTATACCATAAGGATACGTAGGCAGGAGTTGTTGTATCTTCGCGAGCACACTAATAAAAAACCTCCCCTTTCTCCTTTCTGAGGTTCTTATCCATTTCTATTTTCAACATTTTATAACCCAAAGATAACAAACAAACATAAATTAACACTCGAAACACAATTTAGAACTAAAAGGTTCCCGTTAAGTACAACGGACGTAAGGGGTGCTAATACCTTCCCATTACGTAATCCACTCCCGAACCCGAATATGGTTGCGATGACCATTATTCCATCTTTCAAAGGTTTTATCGATATTTTCCTATTCCTTCATTGGGATAAATAAAGTTCGGTGGCGACTCTGTTCGAACACTAAATATTTTCCGCGACCATCGCGAGGAATCGTATTTTTCGAGATGCGACAGATGGCGACTCTGCTGGGGACTAGCTCCAAGCAAAAGAGAGTGAAGCCTAATTTAGTTCAGTTTCTGTATTGTGTGTTAATCTTGTTTGTTTGTCTGTTATTTTTTCTACTTTGCTATTATTATTCTGTCATAATTATTATATTGTGATTTATTGACTATGTCTTATTTGGGGGCCTCTGATTGATGATACTTTGTGAGATAGGCTCTCCACCCGAGTCTGAGAAAAACTCTAAGATTAAGTTGGTGGTTGCATAGTGGGCGCCCACAAGGAGTCTTCCTTGTTGGGAAGAAACAAAGACCCCGCCTAGAGGAGATTCTCTTGAAATATTATTGCCCGACGAGTTTTCGTCACGACGATAGTATTCTCAAGTTGGATCAATGATTCTAGGGACCTTTTTAACCCATTATATCCGGTGGTTATGTAGTATCTACCTGAAAAGTCCCAGACTTATTGGGTTAATACGAAAGCCCCAATCAGATGAGATCCCTTGGACGTATTACTACCTTACAGTAATATTTCCAACCTCGATCTATGACTCTGAGAACCTTATTAGAACCTTGGACTCGAGAGTTGTGTAGTATGGACCCATTATGAGTTTTCCTCTTTGGGACCATACGAAGGCCTCACCCAAATGAGACTCTGTTTAGGGATGTTATTAGCGGATGAGTTTTCATCATGACAATAATTTTCTTAAACATTGATTGATGACTTTGGGAACTTCTTACCTTTAGCATTCTACCAAAAGGGTTTTGTTTAGTAACCAAGAATACCCACTCGCATGACCTGTATATCAACCTACATGTGACACGCATAATATCATTCATAGCATATCATTCATATTATTTTATTTCCAAGGAATCTGAGTATCATGAGTTGCAGGAATTCAAGAAACATGGAATCAAGCAAAAGGAACATTTACTCATTCAAGTTCAAAGATCCCGATCTAAGGAGCTTACGTAACCTGGTCTCTCAGATGCACCCTGTATACAGAATCAACTTTGGAAAGAACTATGGCAATTTGCTCAGCATCCTCAATCAACAAGTGGACCATACAGCCTTGATCACTTTAGCCCAATTTTATGACTTACCTTTAAGATGCTTCACATTCCAAGACTTTTAGCTAGCACCAACGTTGGAAGAATTCGAGCGTCTTGTTAGGATCCCTATGAAGGACAAGTCACTATTTGAAGGGACAGATGAATCTTTGCCCCTTGAGGTCATTGCTAGTGCGCTTCACATGGATGAAAAGGAAGCAAAAGACAACTTAGAGACCAAAGGGAATACCAAAGGGTTTTCACTAAGTTTTCTTTTGGAAAGAGCTCATACCCTGTTGAAGGCAGAAAGTTGGGATGCTTGTTACTCTGCTATTGCATTGGCTATCTATGGCATCGTCCTGTTCCCGAATATGGATGGTTTCGTAGACATGACTGCCATTTGTGTTTTCCTTACTGGGAACCCAGTACCCACTTTGTTAGCCGATATCTATTATCACATAAGTCATAGGTATACTAAGAAGAAGGGATTGATTGCTTGTTGTGCTCCTTTATTGTATCAGTGGTTTCTAGAACATCTTCCGAAGACAGATGCTTGGGTTGAACAAACAGATGTTAGTTGGCCTTAGAGATTGGGATCGCTCCGATCTGAAGATCTCTCTTGGTACTCCAAAGAATATATCAACGTAGACATCATATTCAGTTGTGGAGATTTCCCAAATCTACCGCTTATTGAAACTCAAGGATGTGTGAATGCTAATCCAGTTCTATCACTCAGACAACTAGGTTACCTAATGGAAGGCCCTCCAGAGGCAAATTCTTTGGAAGCTTTCTTGTTACTTGACTTTGGGGTTGAGAATCCTAGCTTATTCCAGCGAATCAAAGAAGCTTGGAAGAATATCAATCGAAAAGGAAAAGCTGAGTTAGGGAGAGCAAATGGGATTACAAAAGAATCGTATTTTCAGTGGGTAAAGGAAAGGGTACAGATGATTAAAATGCCATTTGTCATTCGGACACCTATACCTCTTCCTGAGCCTAAGCTCACCCATGTCCCTATTGAAGAAATGGAGGAACTCAAGACCACCATGGCAAAGCTAGAAAAAGAGAATGAAGAGCTGCAGACAAAACTCCAACAAACCATCAATGAGAAAAATAATATGAAGTGGGAGCTTGAGAGAAAATAGGCACAACTTCAAGCCCACGTGGAAAAGTTCAACAAGGAAGAGCATAAGAGGAAAAAGATCAAAGTGGGATTAGAACAGGCCGATCATTGTTTGGATACTCTTAAGGGTCAACTACGACAAGCTCAGAAAGAATGTCAAGACAATGAGCGTTGGTGGCATCTAGCCACAAAGGAGAACAAGACAATAAGGGATACACTTGGGGCTCAGATAAAAGAACTCACCAATTTTGTTCGTCATGCAAAAGCTGAAGTAGATCAGGAGCGCCGACTCAAGAAAATATCCACTAAAGCTTCTAGGGTGTCACCCATGGTATGGGAGGAGAAGTGTCGAGAAGTAAGAGATGCTAGGGAGTCTGTAAGCTATTGGAAGAACCAACTAGAGTCATTACGCCAAGACAACTCCATATGGTTGAAAGAGCGAGACTATGTGATTGAAGATTATGAATCCTTTAAGAAGACCATAGACTTCTTATAAGGGGACAAGGATAAGTTTCGTACAAAACTCGATGGGCTAGTAGGACTCTGTAATTGGGCAGCTAAAGAATTACCATGGAGGTTGAGAGACGCAGTCGAAGAGTTGACAGAAGATAGCACTCCTCCAGCCATAATCAATTTCGTTCTGCTCTGCAAAGGGTTGTTGAAGAGATTCAATGAGGAACTAGAAGAGCTTCAGGCTAGAAAGCCAGTTGTTTAATTTGCCTATGTCTTGTATTTTGTTCCTTTAACAAATGTACTTTTGAACTATGACCTTTTTGGACCTCTATGTTATGTATTGGAATGAATGACGTTTAAAAATTACTCCATTATCGCTATTCTAAGTATTTTTTTGTTTCTTCGAATTACTAACAACTAATGAAACTCGAATGACTCCCTGGAAATAAAATATGCATAACATTTGCATCTTCATTATGCATCATACTTCATGAAAATAAAAAAAAAACTTACCCAACCTTTTTACCCTTTATCCAGCCACACTGACTAATCAACACCGGTACGAGACGCGAAGCAAATACAAAATGACATTAGAACAAGTTGAGACCAACCAGGTTACCATGAGGACAGACATCAATACGATCCAGGAGAAGATGGATCAGCTGTTGGAGACAATGCTTGCAATCACTCAGAGAGAGGAGCAAGGAGGAAGAAGCTAGGGCAAGAAGGAATGATGGCGCACCAGGTTCGAATCCCCAAGACGAAAGTTATGTCCCCACCAAGAAGAGTTTGGTTCAGATACTAGTAGGAGGCAAAGGAGATGGAGACCGTGCAGAACCTTCTGATACGTCTACTCATCATGGATCCGAGATTGGAGATGACCAGTATGATGCATTTTATATGCCTGATCAACCAAAGCCTAAGGTACTTTCAGATCCTGCTGCAGATAGGCTCCGTGCCCTAGAAAAGAAAATCAAAGCCATAGAAGGAAACAACATCTTCGGTGCTTCTGCCGTGAACATGCGTTTGGTATCGAATTTAGTCATCCTGACTAAATTTAAAACTCCTGATTTCGATAAATACAAAGGACAGACTTGTCCAAGAAGTCACCTGGTGATGTATTTCAGGAAAATGGCTGCTCATACCGAAAATGACAAACTACTTGTACACTGTTTCCAAGACAGTTTGAGTGGAGCATCTCTGAGATGGTATATGAGTTTAGAACAGGGGCGAATTCAGAGTTGGGAGGATTTGGCTGACGCATTTCTCCGTCAGTACAAATACAACTTAGATATGGCACCCGACCGAATGCAGTTGCAAGGGATGGCTATGAAGGAGAGTGAGTCATTTAAAGAATACGCCCAGCGGTGGAGAGAGTCGGCTGCTCAGGTAGAGCCACCATTGTCTGAGAAGGAAATGACCGGGGTATTTGTAGACACCTTGAAGGACCCATTCTTTGATCGATTAGTGAGCAGTGCCGCATCTGACTTCGCACATCTAGTTACGATTGGAGACCGCATAGAGAAGGGATTGAGGGATGGAAAGATTCCTGGAGCAGTGACAACATCTAACGCACCAAAGAAATATTCTGGAGGCTTCCCAAAGAAAAGAGAAGGTGAAACAAACGCCATATCCAGGAACTATAAAGGAAAGCAACAAGCTTCATTTGGTCAAGTCGCTGCCGTGGTACCCATACCCTATCAACAGCCAATACAGCAACAACAAATGTATCAACCACAACATCAACAACATCATCATCAGTAAAATACCGCACCACCAAGACAATTCAAGCCAAGACCTCCACGAAGACAACTTGATCCTCTACCAGTACCCTATAGTCCGATATTCCCATATCTACAGAAGGAGGGCCTTCTAACATTGAGGGAATTAAAACCAGCCGTTTTTCCATATCCACCTGGATACGACGCTAATGCCCATTGCGAATTTCACATGGGAGCACCTGGTCATACCTTGGAAAACTGTTTCGCATTTCAGAATCGAGTACAAGACTTGATCGAAGCCAATGCCGTTTCTTTCACTCCAAGACGCCCGAACATGAATACCAACCCTACGCCGATGCATAAAGATGCTTCCGTCAGTGCCATTGAGGAGAGTGATGAAGGCAAACTGATCCATAAGGTTGAAGAGATTCAAACCCCTATCACCATGATAGGAGCACAATTGCTGAAGAGTGGTCTAATCCTGAAAGAGCTGGTCGAGGAAGAGAATAATGAAGGGTTGAGGAGTTTTATACAACAAATGCTGGATCGAGGCGAGTTACGGATAACTTACCGTGTCAAGAGCAAGCGTCAGGAAGAGATAGTCGTGGTAGATATCCCCTATGATGAGGTCAAAGTAGAAATACCTATAAGCCCGTTGGTGATAGAGTTCCCAGCACCATTCGAATATAAATATGAGAAGGCAGTCCCATGGATATATCAGCCTAGAGATTTTAAGCAGGGGCAGGAAAGTAAACCTTTAATGATTAACGAACCAAATGTCACTTCAATTATGGGGCCAGCAGGGATGACGCATAGTGACCGGGTATTCGCACCAAGAACTGTTGATACTTCTGAGAGAGCTAAAGGGAAGGAGGCTGCTGTCCAGATCCCCATTCCTAATCAGGGGATGCAAGACATGCACCTGTCTCCTAAAGCTGGTGTCACTCGTGAGGAGGCTGAGGAGTTTTTGAGAATAATCAAGAAAAGTGATTACAAGGTGGTGGACCAGCTAAACCAAACACCTTCCAAAATTTCCATGTTATCTCTCCTACTTAACTCAGAAGCACACAGGAATTCGCCGTTGAAGGTACTGAGCGCCGCTCATATCACCAAGGACATAACAATAGAACAGTTCGATGATGTGATAGCTTGTGTGACTACTGGAAATTTCTTGGGTTTTAATGATAACGAACTACCGATTGAAGGAAAGAACCATAACAAGGCTCTCCACATCTCTTTGAAATGCATGGATACTATACTGTCAAGGGTGTTGGTAGACACAGGTTCCTCATTGAACGTCATGCCAAAGACAACTTTGATAAAACTGCCAGTGGAAGGGATAAGTATGAAGCCCATCACCCTAATTGTAAAAGCATTTGATGGCTCAAGGCGAGCAGTGATATGAGAGGTTGACTTACCAACCAAGATAGGTCCAACTATTTTTAACATCACATTCCAGGTCATGGATATACATCCAGGTTACAATTGCCTACTTGGGAGACCCTGGATTCACTCCGCAGGTGTTGTCACCTCCACTCTGCATCAAAAACTAAAATTCATTACAAACGACAAGATGATTGTGGTTGGAGGAGAAGAAGATATCTTGGTTAGTCACTTGACATCTTTCCGATATATCGAGGTGGATGGTGAAATCACTGAGACACCCTTCCAATCCTTGGAAGTAGTAAACATGATGGCCATTCAACAGACCTTGGAGGTCCTGAAATCCGGACCATCCATGGCCTCATGGCAAGGAGCTAAAGCTGTTATGGAAAGTGAAGATGCACAAGGTTGGGGCAAAGTGGTGGAATTGAAAGAGAAACGAGACAAGTTTGGCTTGGGGTATGACCCGTCATCGCACAAAGTTGGTAACCAATCTGACAAAGAGAAGATTCCTTCTGTGGAGAAAATGTTCACCAGCGTTGGCCACATCTTTGGCAAGCAGGTGGCAATGATCAATGAAGAAGACCGCAAGGAAGAGGTGTCCAGCTGGATGCGTCAAGCCGCACCTAATGAAGAACTAACAAACTGGAAGGTTGTGGAAGTTCCCCAAATATTTCAAAAGTAATTTTATCATTTTTAGACAAAACCCTGTGCTCTGCCCAAGGCACAGTGGCATGTTGTAGGGCCTCCTTTATCTTTTTCAAGAGTTTTTATCATTAATGAAATGACGTTTTACATTCAAATTTGTGTTCCTTTTCTTTCGTTTTGATCTATTTACGAAAATGGCAATCAATTTTTATGCACACACTTTCTAAATAAACTGCATAAATCATAACATGCATAAACACCACCGAGACCATTAATAACGACACTGCTATGGTCCAATATGACTTTGATTGTCCAATCTACCAACCTGAAGACAAAGTGGGGGAAGATTGAGAACTCCCTGAAGAGTTGGCCAGATTACTCAGACAAGAAGAAAAGGTTATTCAACCACACTAGGAAGACGTTGAAGTTATCAATCTAGGGACAGAAGAAGATAAGAGAGAAGTAAGGGTAGGCGCAGCGCTTCAAGATACGGTGAAGACAAGATTGATAGAGCTTCTCCACGAATATGACGACGTGTTTGCTTGGTCATACCAAGACATGCCCGGATTAGACACTGACATCGTGACCCACAAGCTTCCCCTTAAAGAAGAGTGCCCTATTGTCAAACAAAATCTAAGAAGAACTCGACCAGATATGGCTCTCAAGATCAGAGAAGAGGTGAGAAAGCAGTTTGACACTGGTTTCTTGGAAGTCGCTAAATACCCACAATGGGTTGCCAACATTGTACCGATGTCAAAGAAAGATGGAAAAGTCCGCATGTGCGTAGACTACCGAGACTTAAACAGAGCTAGTCCCAAAGACAATTTCCCATTACCTCACATTGATGTACTAATGGATAACACAGCTCAGTTCTCCGTGTTTTCCTTCATGGATGGTTTCTCAGGATACAACCAAATTAAGATGGATCCCAAAGACATGGAGAAGATCACGTTCATTACTCCTTGGGGCACCTTTTGTTACAAAGTAATGTCGTTTGGTTTAAAAATGTTGGGACAACATATCAACGTGCCATGGTGACTCTCTTTCACAACATGATTCACGAAGAAATTGAGGTGTATGTCGATGACATGATTGCCAAATCCCAGATAGAAGAAGAACACATCACCAACCTGGAGAAACTATCCACACGTTTGAGGAAGTTTAGGCTGAGACTTAATCCTAATAAATGCATATTTGGGGTTCGATCTGGAAAGCTTTTAGGCTTTATTGTAAGCCAAAAGGGAATTGAAGTAGATCCCGACAAGGTTCGAGCCATTCAGAACATGCCTGCACCAAAGACCGAGAAAGAGGTTCACGGTTTCTTGGGGAGACTAAATTACATCACCAGGTTTATCTCTCACCTTACTGCAACATGCAAACCAATATTCAAGCTTCTGAGGAAGAATCAAGGCGTGGAGTGGAATGAGGACTGTCAGATAGCCTTTGATAAAATCAAGGAATACTTGCAAGAGCCACCGATTCTAATGCCCCCTGTCGAAGGAAGACCTCTCATCATGTATCTAACCGTGCTCGATGAACCCATGGGTTGTGTATTGGGACAATAAGATGAGACTGGTAGAAAAGAGCATGCCATCTATTATCTGAGCAAGAAATTTAATGATTGTGAGACCAGATATTCATTACTCGAGAAGACTTGTTGTGCACTCACATGGGCTGCCAAGCGTCTCAGGCAGTACATGCTAACTCACACAACTTGGCTGGTATTTAAAATGGATCCCATCAAGTACATATTCGAGAAACCAGCTCTCACTGGTAGGATTGCTCGATGGCAGATGTTGTCAGAATATGATATCCAATATGTTGCACAAAAAGCGATCACGGGAAGTATACTAGCAGACCATCTTGCTCACCAACCACTGGAGGATTACCAACTTTGAAGTTTGACTTTCCAGATGAGGACATCATGGCTGTTAAGGATGTTGAAGACTCCGAACTAGAGGAAAGCCTCGAGCCAAGAGCAGGCTGGACGCTGATGTTTGATGGTGCCTCAAATGCAATAGGCCATGGAATTGGGGCAGTGCTGATGTCTCCCAAGAATTTCCATATACCATTCACCGCAAAGCTTTGTTTTACCTGCACAAATAACATGGCCGAGTATGAAGCTTGCATACTAGGGTTGGAAGAAGCCATTGAGTTAAAGATCAAGATACTAGAAGTATTCGGGGACTCCGCTTTAGTAATACATCAGATCAGAGGCGATTGGGAAACGAGACATGCTAACTTAATTCCATACCGGGATTATGTGCTGAAGCTACTCCCAAAGTTTGACGAAATCGCTTTCTCTCATATTCCTCGAGAAGAGAATCAGATGGCAGATGCCTTAGCAACTCTGGCTTCCATGTACAAATGATATGGCCCAACCATCAGCCTCATATTGAAATTAGGCGTTTCGACGAACCTGCTCATTACCTGACAACAACAGGAGAACCAGATGGTAAACCCTAGTTCTTTGATATCAAATAGTATCTGGAGAAGAGGGAGTATCCGGTAGGGGCTTCTGGCCTTGACAAAAGGACCCTCCGGAGATTGGCATCAAAATTCCTCTTGAATGGAGAAGTATTGTACAAGCAAAACTATGACATGGTTTTGTTAAGGTGTGTGGACAAACATGAAGCAGATCATCTTATGAGGGATATACACGAAGGTTCTTTCAGAACACACGCCAATGGGCATTCCATGGCCAAGAAAATTCTAAGGGCAGGTTACTACTGGTTGAAGATGGAAACCGACTGTTACCATTACACTAGAGCATGCCACAAGTGCCAAATCTATGCTGACAAAATACATGTACCGCCTACCCCGCTGAATGTCATAGCATCACCTTGGCCTTTCTCTATGTGGGGCATCGACATGATTGGAATGATAGAACCCAAAACGTCAAATGGACACAGATTTATCTTGGTGGCCATAGATTACTTTACCAAATGGGTGGAAGCCGCGTCTTATGCGAACGTCACAAAGTATGTAGTCGCCCGTTTCTTGAAAAATAACATCATATGTCGATGTGGTATTCCCAACAAAATCATCACTGATAATGGGTCCAATCTCAACAACAAGACCATGGATGAGTTATGCGCAACATTCAAGATCGAGCACCACAACTCATCACCCTATCGACCTAGGATGAATGAGGCTGTTGAAGCTGCAAATAAAAATATCAAGAAGATCATCCAAAAGATGGTTGTTATGTACAAGGATTGGCACGAGATGTTACCTTTTGCGTTACATGGCTATCGCACGTCGATACGAACTTCAATAGGGGCAACTCCTTATTCCTTGGTATACGGTATGGAAGCAGTTCTCCCTATAGAAGTAGAGATCCCCTCGATGAGAGTCCTGATGGAGGCTAAGCTAGACGAGGTAGAATGGGTTCAATCAAGGTATGACGAGCTCAACCTTATCGAGGAGAAACGCTTGAAAGCGCTAGGTCACGGTCAACTCTATCAGAGGCGTCTTAAAAAGGCATTCGACAAGAAAGTTCGTCCCAGGGTATTTCAAGAGGGAGATTTAGTACTGAAGAAAATCTTGCCCATTCATAAAGACTCTATAGGGAAATGGACACCAAATTATGAAGGTCCATTTGTGGTGGTTAGAGCGTTCTCCGGAGGCGCTTTAATTCTAGCAACTATGGATGGTGATGAGTTGCCGCTTCCCACCAACGTTGATGCTGTTAAAAAGTACTTCGCCTAAAAAAGTGGAATAATAAAAGCCGCTAAATCGAAAACCTGAAAGTGCGATTTAGGCAAAAAATGGCTATCCCGGTGGATCGAAAACCCGAAAGGGCGATCCAGGCAAAAATTAGGGATAAAAATAAAAGAATTTGACCCGCTGAGTTGAAAACCCGAAAGGGCGACTCAGGCAAGAATGGGTATCCCGGTGGATCGAAAACCCGAAAGGGCGGTCCAGGCAAAAGTTAAGGATTAATTCCAAGGCAAAAAGTTGTACTTACAGACATCTGACATACCCTATAATATCCTCGGAGAGTCTTAGATTCAATTAAAGTATTTTCCCCTTGCTGGAATATTTTAATTCTATCATATAAGATGCTGTTTCGATTCGATACAGAGAATCTCATTGTTATTATTTGAGATGATGCTTCATCAAAATGAAGAGTCTCATGCTAGATTTCCTTTATATTATTCTAGCATCCTGGAAAGTCTTGAGATTTAGCTAGGGATGCCATTCCACATATCTCGACTGAGATATCTAAAATACTGTTCTGATGACTCCCAGAAAGTCTTAATTGTTCCATTTTACTGTGGGATAATGTCTTTTTCCATTTCTCACCGTATTTTCTTCCTTCCATTTCCTAGGACAAAATTTGGGTCTTCTTGTATTTAATTATCTCCCACCGTGAATGCGTAAAGACTACTTGTCCGGCCATTTGTGGTTTACCCATGAGATCTCTTTGTTTCAAAGGCCTATTTGCATAAGTGTGTCCATAATCTAAAATATGGTTTGAATCTTTTTACATTACTAATCCAAAACTTATTTTTTATTAGTAAGTATTAAGAGCCATGTTATTACATAATTTAAAAGGTAATTACATAATTTAATTCAATATGTCCCAAATAATCCAAACACACATTTTGTCTAAAAAACTAAACTAAGTACTTACAGTAAAAAATTGCTACAAATGGAAATAGGTTCCTAATGACCAAAACCAAGCAATTAGGATGAAATCACTTTGGACTTGGTCACGAAAATAGGTTGTCTTGAAGCTTGGAGCATCCACCTTCCATTCTAGCAGGTCATCTCAGAGTTGTAATCTGCAGAGAACACAAATAGCTTATTTTAAAAACACTTTTCAAAAGCACTTAGAGAGCTGAAAACAACTAAATGAATCATTCAGTTTGAAGCTTTATCCATAAGGTTAATCTAAATATCCAAAAAGCACTTTTAACATTAGCTTAAAACAGAAAAAACCAAATCCCACATAATCTGGGATGAGACAAATTGAAAAAGAAAGGAGTTTTTTAAAACTGATAAAAATTCTTCATAAAACGTTCATGAGGCGTTAAGAGGGAAGAGACACAGTAAGAGATTTCTTCTCAAAAGGCAAAACCACAACAACAACAACAGAAAAGCAACTTTTTCTCAAAAAGCAAGAACAACCTAAACACAAACAGAGTTTTCTTTCAAAAACCATAAAGAACACAACAGCAATAACAGAAACGGAGACACTCGGTAATCCTTCATCGACGATTCACGAATCAATCAATCAGTAATCGAAGGAGAAAAAGAGAGATAGAGTTGGGAAAGAAAAGAAATAACAGAAGCATAAGAGAGAAGCGAAAAAACTCGATGATACCTTTTCGGAATTGATTCGCTTCCGCTCTTCATCTTTCGACTCGAGCATCGTCGTTCTGCGTTCCATCTTCAAGCCAAGACCACTCACCCTCCACCACCACAACTCCACGATATCACCCTTCTTCACTTCCGATCAAATCCATTCTACCGGACCACCACCGTTCGTTTCTTCTTTCGCCGTCACAAACCCTTGCGTCTCCAACTAACCACCTCCGCCGGCGAATCCTTCCAAACCTCCAAACGCACACCTCTTCTCCTCCGTCGACCATGCATTACCGATTGAAGGTGATCCGTCTCCCTCATCGACGATGCACCGACGTCAATGATGCGAGGTTAACGCGAGCGACTTCAGTTAGGTCTCACAATCGCTCATTCTGGGGAAAATTTGAAGGTACGCTCTGAAGCTTTTGTTGTGAAACCAAATTATGTTGGTGAGAATTGGGCCTTTGGCCCAAGCGATTTTGGCCTGCGTGTACACTCCCTCAATGCCACTACACCCCATCCGATTGGGCTCTGATATTCTTTGTTGAGCCCATTCTCAACTTCTTTGGGCTTATTTCTTTGTTTTTGGTTACTAGTTGATTAAGTTTAGTTAATGTAGGTTACTTAGCTTAATTAGATGATTAGGTATTAATTAGATTAAATTAGTTATGATTAGGATTAATTAGAAATAATTTTAGGATTAGAAATAGTATTAGAAATATTAGAAATAATTAGGAATTTAGGTTCATTAGAATTTTTAGATTTAGGTTATAATTTTTTTGAAGAGTTGGATTTAGAAATATTAGAAATATTAAATTTAGTTTAGAAATAATTGTAGATTAATCAGAATTATAAGTTGATTTAGAATTATTTTAGAATTTTTAATTTAATTTAGAATGATTTTAGATTTTAATCTTTGAAAATATTTTAGAACTTAATTAGATCTTTTTTTTTATAGAAATAATTGTAGATTAATTAGAATTATAAGTTGATTTAGAATTATTTTAGAATTTTTAATTTAATTTAGAATGATTTTAGATTTTAATCTTTGAAAATATTTTAGAATTTAATTAGATCTTTTTTTAGAAATAATTGTAGATTAATTAGAATTATAAGTTGATTTAGAATTATTTTAGAATTTTTAATTTAATTTAGAATGATTTTAGATTTTAATCTTTGAAAATATTTTAGAATTTAATTAGATTTTTTTATAGAAATAATTGTAGATTAATTAGAATTATAAGGTGATTTAGAATTATTTTAGATTTTTTAATATAATTTAGAATGATTTTAGAATTTTATCTTTGAAAATATTTTAGAATTTAATTAGATCTTTTTCTTTAGAAATAATTGTAGATTAATTAGAATTATAAGTTGATTTAGAATTATTTTAGAATTTTTAATTTAATTTACAATGATTTTAGATTTTAATCTTTGAAAATATTTTAGAATTTAATTAGATCTTTTTTTAGAAATAATTGTAGATTAATTAGAATTATAAGTTGATTTAGAGTTATTTTAGAATTTTAATTTAATTTAGAATGATTTTAGAATTTAATCTTTATTAATATTTTAAAATTAATATTTTGGATAATAGTTTAGAATTGAGATTTTCGATTGTTTAATATTGTTTTGAGTTTTAATTTAAAGATACTTTTGTTAATTGTTTAAACTTTAGTTATTTGTTTTAGATTTAACATTTTATTGCAATTCTCTTGTTATTTCATGTTGATTTCAACTAACACCTAACATTTAACGATTAAATCTAATTTTTTAATTTCCGCAATTAACATCTAACTCTGTTAAATCCCGCTTCTAACATTTATTTTTTTATATTTACTTTACTTCGTTTTTTGCTATATCATTGTACATCTCATCTTAAAATGAACCTAAAAATGATAAAGACTTAAAAAATACAAAAAGATTGTAATTCCCATGCCATCAATTCAAACCAATTTTTTAAAACAAATAAAAATTCTCGATTCAAAGTCGAGCCCATTTTTCAAAACACCTATGTAAGTCGATCGCTTGTAAAAGCATCGCCATCAACCTCACATGGCTTACTCTTGGGCTTTCTTACAATGAGACCTACTCGGTTTTAATTAATCGATTAAATGGATTATTCACTAAATAAATTCAATTCATTCACAAGAATGCAAATTTTAAAACCTCGACCCGACATCGAAAGTTAAATTAAAATACTTAATCACATCTAAACAATACTTCATTTGGAAATGGAAAGGGGGATGGTTTTGAGTTTTCAACTCCTCTCCTCGATTATTTGAATACGAGTTTTCTTACTCGGTTAGTCAAATGGTCGTCATTTCTAAATCATTTAAGTATAAACAAATCAAATCCGTTTATAACAAGAAACCGAAAGGGAGATAATTTTGAGTCTTCAATTTTTTCTCCTCGACTATTTGAATACAAGTTCTCTTACTTGGTTAGTCAAATAACTGTCGTTCCTATACCAACTTCCAAACTCCGATTAAATCGAAATATTTTCACAATAAGCTAAATGAAAAGGGAGTTGACTTTGAGTTTTCAATTTCACTCCTCAATTGTTTGAATACGAGTTCTCTTACTCGGTCAGTCGAACAATTGTCATTTTTTACAAACATACAACTTAATCAAATCATTTCCATAACAAACTGTATGAAAAGGGAGATGGTCTTGAGTTTTCAATTCCTCTTCTCAAATGCTTGGATATGAGTTGTCTTACTCAGTCATTCGAACACTTGTCGTTTATTCTAAAAATACATCGACCATACATAAACTTATTTTTATAATCACTTAGATGAAAAAGAAAGTGGTCTAGAGTTTTCTATTCCTTTTCCCAATTATTAGGATACGAGTTGTCTTACTCGATTATCCGAGTATTCGTCATCCATTTAAAATACCTTAATCATTATCGAATCCTTTCTGTAATTAAGGATGAAAAAGAAAGTGGTCTAGAGTCTTCTACTCCCTTTCCCGACTATTAGGATACGAGTTGTCTTACTCGACCATCCGAGTAATCGTCATCCAACCAAAACATCTCAACACAACTAGTCAAACAAAATATCCAACATATTAATCCAACTTGTCGCCCCCGTGTGACCAAAACTATTTTCAAAGGAACACCATTTAATCCTTTCTAATGTGCATAACAAACCAATGCTTAAGCCTCCGCCGAGAGTAGACAAGCCACCGTTTAGCCTTTAGGATGCGATCTAAACAGTCGTTCGTTAAAAGACACCAACCAACCGTAGTTCCCCAAACTACGAATGCTTTGATTTCCTTATTATACCATAAGGATACGTAGGCAGGAGATTGTTGTATCTTCGCGAGCACACTAATAAAAAACCTCCCCTTTCTCCTTTCTGAGGTTCTCATCCATTTCTATTTTTAACATTTTATAACCCAAAGATAACAAACAAACATAAATTAACACTTGAAACACAATTTAGAACTAAAAGGTTCCCGTTGAGTACAACGGACGTAAGGGGTGTTAATACCTTCCCCTTACGTAATCCACTCCCGAACCCGAATATGGTTGCGATGACCATTATTCCATCTTTCAAAGGTTTTATCGATATTTTCCTATTCCTTCATTGGGATAAATAAAGTTCGGTAGCGACTCTGTTCGAACACTAAATATTTTCCGCGACCATCGCGAGGAATCGTATTTTTCGAGATGCGACAGATATAAATTACTAGTCAGAGGATTCATATATAAGTTGATGAAGCTTAAGTAAAGTTCAAAACTTGTCTTTAGAACTTGATGAGAATGAGACTTCAAAGTCTATGGAGCTTCAGAGTTCTGAGACATCAGATGCTTGAATAGTCAGTTTTTATTAGAGTCTATATGGATAGTTCTTTGCAGAAATGTTTTCTTGACAATTCAGATGCTTGACTTCCTTATAAACACACTTTTGATTGATCCTTTGATTTAGAGTCTGGACGTCTTCAGAGTCATAATTTGTTTTTTGTTATTTGCACACTTAGCAAAATAGTTAGAGCACAAAATTGTTCTATGCACTTGTTATCATCAAAACTCAAGGATAGTTGTTGAACCAAACTTGTTCCAACATTCTTCCACTTTTAGATGATGACAAATCCATGCGTTTTGATGAATAATTTTGACTGGATAATCATATTTATAAACCATCAGAGATAGGTTTGTAACCTCCGCCTGAGTTGAGACACGAAAAAGTTTGAAGTTCAAAAAATAACCAACATGATATTAGCATGTTTGGGATTTATTAGGGTTAAAAGATATATCATAATTGTATTCTTTCTCTCTCTCTTTGTCATCAATCAAAAATATTAAGATAAACGATATAGCTTAAAAACACAGGAAATGCAATCAGAATAAAAGATAACAAAGAGAAAATATAAATAACTTTATTCATAATTAAAAAAAACAAAAAACAAAAAAATACAAATGAAGAAAAAAAACAAAACAAAACAAAAGAAATGGGAAAGGAGAGTCTAGGGGACATAGGTTCCAACACTAGAGATGCCTTCAGCTACTTCGAGCTTCATACTCCAGTGGGTCTACAGAGCCTCGGTTAACCCGATTTACTGCACTTTCTTCATTATTCCTTCTTGATGGAAAAGTTCAGAAAGAACTCGTCCAAAAGGAATGAGAAAAGACACTCCCTCGTGAGAGGCATGTATCTTTTCTGCATAAAGTTGAAGATAGTGAGGGGGAGGTTAACCTTGATCCTAGACAAGATGGAGGAGATAAGATGATTGTCATCAAAAGTGAGTGTGTTCAAAGCTTTTTCACGTGGCTGAATGTTTGACACCAGTAGTTGATGCCAGATTTTTTGTCTTGGGAAGAAGGGAGGAGATACTTCCAAGATTAGTAGAGGTGGAAAGGATCTTCTTAGGAATGTATTCAATGAATGAACTTGTCCTTTTGTACATGTCTATATGTGCATCGGTCTCCTTGCACTGGATTTGTTTAGCAATCAGAGAAGGAGTGATGATGATGGGAATACCGAAGACATTAGACTTGATGCATGAAGCATCCTGTCATAGCTAATTGAGGGACACGTTTGTCCAAAATTATCTCATGAGAATTGGACATATGGGTTCATTGAGCATGTCAAGTTATTTTTCCCATTTTTGGGAATGGACAACACTTAAAAGAGCAAGACCATGACTTCTGAATTTAGCAAAATCAACAAAAGTTTCAAAGGAGATGGATATAGGGCATGCTACTCCACATATGGAAGACATTTTTGGTTTTATAAAGATGTGAAGGAAGATAAAACTTTCTAGAAAGGGTTTTATCAAATGCAAAATGTGATAACGAGAGAAAGCCGAGAATAAGTTTAAATAGGGAGAGGAACAAAGTTTTAAAAAATTAAAAAGAACGTAGGTAGAGAGCTAAATGAAAAGAGACTCAACAGTAACCAATGAAGACTGTAGTAATAACATTTATAATAAGACACACAATAAGGAACGTTCGTCATAATACATTATTACAAAGCATTAAAAAAGACCAACAAAAAACATTTGAACAAACACGTAATAAAAACCATTTTGAAAAGGAAAATAGATTTTTGAAAACACACACAATCTGAAAAGGGAGGTGAATGAAGAGATTTATCTTTAATCAAGAAATATTATCCCAATGGATCACTTCAAAAGTTCAGATGACTTTAACGTAGAACATTTATCTTACTTTAGAGTCATGCAAACAACACTTGATTACCACCATTAGTTTCAAGAACTCAAAGTCCAGAAGACAAAAAATCCCATAAGGGTTCTGATTTTGGACCTTCTAACCTAGAGAGCCTTCTAACGTCAGAGGACTAACTGGTTCATAGTCAATTTATCTTATTTCTAGAGTCTACACCATTTGAGAAGATTTTGTTTTATTCTGGACAAAGTTCCATTTTCAAATTTTTTAGAATAATTTTTTTTATCTTCAGCAAGGGTTTTTTATGAAGATATCCGCTCATTGGTGGTCTGTATCTATAAATTTTAAATTGATAATACCCTTCTGAAAATATTCCCTTATAAAATTATGTTTGAATTCAAAGAATAAGTATTTTTAGATAAACAAATTACATAAGTATTATCACAAATAATAAGAATGTTACTCTTATATAGTTGATAATCTTCTAGATGACTTTTCATCCAAAGAATCTGAGTGTTGAAACCAGATGTTGCAATGTATTCAGCCTCTACTGTTGATAATGTTATTGTTGACTGCCTCTTGTTGGACCAAGAAATAAGATTATCACCTAGAAACTGACAACTTCCACTGGTGTTCTTCCTTTTTAGTCTATCTTCAGCAAATTCAACGTCATAATAACCTACTAACTTATAATCTTGGGATTTTCTATAAAATAAACCAAGATTTGTAGTAGCTTTCAGATATCTAAAGACCCTCTTAACAATTGTTAAGTGGAATTCTCTAGGATCTTATTGGAATCTAGCACAAAGACATACGCTAAATAAAATATTAGGTATGGAAGCATTCAAGTATAAGGAAGATCCAATCATACCTCTATATACCTTTTATTATACATGTTTGTTTTCGTATTTCTCCATAATGCATGTTGGATGCATTTGAGTCTTGGCTGGTTTGCACTCTGAGAAGTCAAACTTGTTTAGAAGTTCCCTTGTATATTTGCTTTGATGGATATATGTTCCTTCTAGATTATGGTTGATCTAAATCCCCATAAATAACTTTGATTCTTCCATCAGACTCATCTCAAATTTTCCTGCATAGACTTAGAAAATTCTTTGCAAATAGTAGCCTTAGTATAACCAAAAATAATATCATAAACATAAATTTGCACAACTAGGATACCATTTTTGAATATATTGAAAAACATAGTTGTATCTACCTTCCTTCTTGTAAAATCATTTTTCAAAAGAAAATGGCTTAGTCTTTCAAAGCCAGGAGGTTGATGTACATAAACCTCTTAAGTAATATAGTCATTCAGAAATTCATTGCTAACATCCATCTGATATAAAATGATGTTATGATTTACATCAAAGGAAATTAAAAGACAAATAGACTATAATTTTCCCACTAGTGAAAAGGTTTTAGTATAGTCAATTCCCTCTTGTTGACTATAGCCTTGTGCAACCAGTCTGGCTTTGTTCCTTACCACTTCTCCTTGCTCATTCAACTTATTTTTGAAAATCCACATAGTTCCTATAACATGAGTTCCTCTGGCTCTTGGCACAAGATCTCACACATCATTTATGGAGAATTGATTCAACTCATTTTGCATAGCCAGAATCCAGTATGTGTCAAAAAGTGTTTCATAAATGGAAGTAGGTTTTTTAAAGACACCGATCCCAGAAGCATTTCTTCAGATGGTTTAAATGAGGATCTAGTTCTGATGGGTTTTGATTTATCCCCCAGAATCAATTCCTCAAGATGTGAAGATATTTGCCTTTGATTACTCATAGGTACTGGTGAGACAACAGCTTCTGATTCAGATTGATCAACTTTGTATTGATAGTCTTCAGAGTCTTTCACTTTAGATTCCTTGCCTTTAGAACTTGAGTAGCTAATCTCCAGATTTACAAACTTTCCAACTAGTTTTGACTTGTTAAGGTCAAGCTTATCATCAAGCTTAACATGAATTGATTCCTTACAATTATTGTTTCAGTGTTATACACTTCGTAGCCTTTTGAGTATTCAGAGTATCCTAACATGACACATTTTTCTACCTTGGAATCAAACTTATTTAAGTTCTCTTTAGTATTTAGAATAAAACAAGAACATCCAAAAGGATGAAAATATGAAGTGTTGGATTTTTCGTTCTTCCACAATTCATAAGGAGTCTTACCTAGAATATGTCTTTTAGAGATCATGTTCTGAATGTACCATATTGTGTTGATTGCTTCTTCCCAAAATTACTTTGCAGCATTAGTTTCATTGATCATGGTTTTGGCCATTTCTTGTAAAGTGCAATTTTTCCTCTCTACAACTTCATTTCGCCGAGGAGCTATAAGGCAAGAGAAATCATGGGAAATGCCATGTTCATCAAATAGTTTTTCAAAGTCTTTATTTTAAAATTATCCACCATGATCACTTTTGATTTTAACAATCTTGAGGTCTTTCTTATTTTGTACTTGGGAGCGGAAGGTAACAAACACACCATGCGACTCATCCTTGTGTTTAAGAAACTTAACCCATTTCCACTTGCTATAGTCATCAACAATGACTAAACCATACTTTTTTACCATTTATAGAGGTTGTTTTCACTGGCCCAAATAAGTCAATGCGTAAAAGCTCCAAAGGTCTAGAGTTTGAAACAACATTTTTGGTTTTGAAAGAGGTTTTTGAAAACTTGCCTTTCT
Source organism: Lathyrus oleraceus (assembly GCF_024323335.1). NCBI lineage: Eukaryota > Viridiplantae > Streptophyta > Magnoliopsida > Fabales > Fabaceae > Lathyrus > Lathyrus oleraceus. The sequence goes on from NC_066581.1 coordinate 523,076,135, forward strand.
GGCATGCCTCATAAGCATCTGAAGCAAACTTAAAATTTGGAAGGGCTCTGGCTAAGTTCAACTTGTTAAGCATTGATATCCTTCTCATGCTAACATGGCCTAACCATATATGCCAAGTCCATTACTCTTCGTTCACAGGCTTGAGGCACTTAAAATTTTGATTTTCTAAATCAGAAATTCTAGTCTTATAAATGTTGTTCTTCCTTTTGCCATTGAAGAGTACAAAGCCACCCTTCTGACTGACAACTTTTCAAGATTTGTGCTTAAAGATAATATCATAACCATTTTCGCTTAATTGACTTATGGATATGCATATATAGAATCAAGATATGATAATGAGAACAAATTGATCAAAATACTTTATAAACCTCAATCACTTGAATGCTACTCTAATAGTAAAGTCTATTTCCAATGATCAAATACACAAAAATGTATTTGAGATAAATTATCGAACACCTTGTGTGCAAATACTTTCGTTTAGAATTTTATATGGTTTTGTTGATTTTCAAATCCAACCACGATCTAATAGATTGTGATCAACTCAACAATTTTTTTTTTTCAAAAGGTTATCAGAAAGTTTAACTAAACGTATTGATTGCACAATCAATGAATTCAATAATTTTTAAATGAAAAATAATATATATATATATATATATATATATATATATATATATATATATATATATATATATATATATAAGAGAGAGAGAGAGAGAGTACACAAGAATTTATTTAGACAGTTCCCCAATCTGCCTCGTTATGGGTACGCCCGCCCTCAATTAAAACTCGAATTGAGATACTGAAAATTAACCTTACTTTGCAAAAGTCATTTACAAGAGAAATATAGAAATGCAACTTTACAAATCCTATGTTAGATGTTGATTCTAACACTTTCTCTTCCCTTGATCTGAGCTTGATTAAGTCATCCAACAATACCAATTTGATCAACCGTCCCACATTACGCCTTTACAAGAAAATCATGTTCTTCAAAGCTTTCACTCGATCAAATTCAAATTGTGAATTTTGGTAACCCAATATTTACCAAGATGATCCACCGTCTCACGCTACTCCTTTGGAAGAAACCCCCGTTCTTCAAAGCTTTCACTCGATTGAATCCAACTTATGTAATCTTGTCCAAAACCTTCAAACCCCCAATTGATCTTGAAGGAAAACCCCAACTTGGTTTTCTTATTTGAAACCATCTAAGATCCTTAACCCAATTTACAATTCAACAACCTAAATTGGATGTTATCAACACTAATTCTAGATGACACCCAAACAAAAAATGATTATGTGTAGTTTGCTTGTGTGTATGAATATAACGTAGGTTGAAGATAAAGAGAAATCTTTGATATTCCTAGTTTTGTATATGATTTTCTTAAAACCATTATAGAAATGATGCATGTATGAAGTATATATATGTGTGCAAGTTGGAGGAAAAAAGGAATGCAAGAGGTTTAGAAAAAATGCAAAATTTTCAAGATTTTTGATGCATGTGCCAACCTATGTAATTCTCGTATCAACTCATTCGATACATGTGTCGACTCATACATGTGACACATCAAACAGAAGCTACAAGCTTTAAAAATGACTTACATGTGTCAAATCATAACTCGTACGTGTCAACTCATAGAAGAAAAGTTCTTCTATGAGTCGACCTGAAATTCTCTATGTGTCGGCACATCAAACATAAGCTACAACCTTTAAAAATGATCCACATGTGTCGACTCATAACATGTATGTGTCGACACATAAACCTGTTTTTCACATAAAAACCTATTTTTAATGCATGAAACCTTTTCTAAACTATGTTCAACCATGTCCAAAATGTTTTTATGCTTCCTAATGCTAAGATGCACATTAATACTTAGAGGATACCGATCAATATACATAAACGCTAAAGTATCCTAGTTTTGATATCATACAAAATACATCTAACGGGAAATTGCACTCACAACTCCTGATCGAACCATATTGTTGATGGTCAAAGCCGAGGCATTTTGTGAATTATACGATGGCACAGTGGTCATTTAATTGTCACTAAAAGTTGACATATTAATATGAAGTTCAGCCATAATCGATGTTGGCATACCATAAGGGTATTCCCTATTATTTATTGGCATTGAGAACCCAAACAAATGCCTTACGACCGTAGGGTTAAATAGGGTATTCCCTGGATGTGGTGGGGGTGTTATTCCTTGTGATGGTACCGGTGCAACTAACGTTGATGATACCACGAGGGTAGTTGTCCTAACGGGCGTTGAAATAACTGCCTCTTCAACCGTCGATCCGACTGGCTGTTCTACTACATTATAGGGATTGTTCTATGAACTGGTGTTATCTCTAGGAGGACACATCATTTTTGGTAAATACTTTCCACTTCTTAAACGCATACAAACTACCCAGAACAATTCATGAAGGCAAAACAAGTTTATAAGAGAAAATTTGTGAATATCTATAAAAGACAAGAGTTTAACACATGTCCCACTAGGCGTGCCAATTTGTTTACAGTGGAATTTGGTAAACAACCACTAGTCTCTTATTGAAGGTTACTTTCAGGATCAACTAGGGAATCCTAGGACATACTGTTAAAACCTTTTATTTATAGTTTTGTGTAAAGATGTGAAAGATTTTGACTTAGTCAAAATAGTTAAGAAAGATAGTGATTTCGACAATGTTAAGAAAGGAAAAAAGTTTGTAAAGAAAATGTAAAGTAATAATGAAGTTAAAAGAGAAATGAAAGTAAATTGGTAAATAACATAAAATGAAATAAGAAACTTTACATTTGAATGAAAATGGTGTTTCAGATTCATATATTTTCTCAGTGAACTCGTTTCTCTCTAACGTTGGTACTTTGAATATTTGTGAGATTTTGTAGTGAAATCAAATGAACATCTCGAACTCTAACACTAAAATCCCTATTTATACAGGTGTAAAATAATTGTTTCCTAACGTTCATTTCTCCAGTCTTCGCCACGTAGATTCTTGCATGTACTTCACTTTTGAATATGTGTTCCTTGGGATAGGACTAATAAGTCGTTACTCATTTTGAACAAAACGCGTCTTCGCGTCCAAATAACTGTTCATCGACGCAGTCAAAAACCCAAACCACCATGTCGTCGAAACGTTAGTAAAAATATTCCTTTTCCTAAAAAATCCTAAGTCTCATTTGCACTTGTCCTCTTGAAACTTCGACTTTTTCACCATAACACTTCGACAAACATTTGGTTTACCTCCATTTTTTGCTCAAAGTCTTCTAACTATACTGAGATTTTTGTCCTTGCCAAAAATTCTAAATAACACACACTAGTAATTAAAGATCAAACAATATAGTAAGACAAATTAATTACCATGATATCCTTTCAATTACGCTTCTTATTCTTAATACCTCTTAATAAATAATATCCTTCTAAAACTCTGATAAAAGAGTTTTCAACAAAGTAAGTTATAAATATAAAGACAGTATGCACAAAAGTTAATTATAAATGATATTTCTCGATTTAGACTTCTTACCACTCAAATATGACCTTAATATATTTCTTTGAAGATTTGTTTAATGAATAAAACAAACAAATATTATTATCTTTAGCACAGATGACAAATAATTGTCAGTGATTATTATAATTTCACAAAACAATAACATATAAAAAAATATATGAAACCTTGAAAGAAAGATATACTTATCTATTTAACGATGATTCTAAGTAATATTTTTTTTCCTCGTCATTAAACTTATTTTACATGCATATTTGAATGATTCTGATGAAAATTAATGTCTTATATGAATCGAAAAACTCAAATAATTTGTTAAATTTTTTTAAAATATACATGCAATATAAATATCTAAATTGTTGAAACAAATATTAATATTAATTATAATTATTCATAAAAAAATTATAAACTCGATATGATACTTAAAAGCATCATAAAATAATAAAAATAAAATAAATATAGAAAGTTGATTTGTTTCATGATTCAAGTGAGAAAATCATGAACAATTTATGGCTAGTCAAGTCTTGAACAATTTATGCCCATAAGAAATAAAAGCCAACCAATGAAGACCTTAAAACATTTTACATTTGTTCATACTCATTAAACATTTTCTTAGAAAAAAACATAGTTGTTAATTAAAGCAACCTCTTTGTGCACGACCCGTACTAGTTCATCAATTAAAAGTATACCTTTTTGTAGGTTGTGGTGTGGTGTGGTGGGACAAAGTTATGTTCATAATTCACATGTCTTGACAAAAATGTTGTTGAATCCAAATTCAATGACCTATGCTTGTCTAATAGGACATATAAGTTTTCAAGTTGCTCAAGGAAGTGTCTCTTTCATTTTATAGACTTACTCTTGAGGAAGAAAACCTAATTAAATAAATTTCCAAATGATTTCAGCAACACTAGAGATCAAAGTAAATATCTTTTTTCTTGCTTTGATAAATTTCATTTCAAACACTAATGTTTCTAGATTTTGACTATGAAATTTATTTCTTTGAGGACCATTTATTGAAGTCAAATTATTTGACTTGGTTTATATGGAGTATAGTTTAAACTTGAAATTCTAGTCAAGTTCAAACCCACCTTAGGTGTGTGAATCAAAAGAAAAAATTTCAAATAAATGCAAATAGCATAAACATTTTTCATACAAATATAAATGATTTTTTATATTATATTATAAAATAATGCCAAATTGTTTTCACAAGTTAACTCTAAAAGACTTATGAAAATAAGCTAAAAATAATTTTTAAATTCTATAAGCTCTTCCAAAGAATCTCACTAGGATTTATTGTTTATGCTAGTATATAAATTCAAATAAGTCCATTCAAATAGGAAGCACATGATTATCTACATTTTTCTAGATATCAAATATCTTGGAGACAAACATTACAAAGAAAAAAGCAACAAATAATTTATATTACTCCTATATTGATTCATATTAAAATAATCTAAAGAATACATTGAAAAAGTGATTATCAAATTACATATATAATGCACACTAAGTTTTGTTTTCAAGTACAATCCATTGTTAGACTTAAAAAAAAAGTGATTATTCTCACCTATATGCTATCACCTCCTAAGAGGATTTTGCAACAACTTTTGAGAATTTTCAAAGAAATCCAAAAGATAATTCTCTAAATCATCAGCAGTGTATCTAATATTTCTGTCACTAATGTGACTACTATGCCTTCCAACAAATGTCCTATAAGCTTGAATCAAGTTTACCGATATCGAAATCCGCAGATCTTCGCGAAGCTGAACATCCGGGATCGACCAACCTGTTTGGACCCTGTAAATATCCTCGAATCCGAGGTAGAAGCTTCGTAGCTTCTCTTTCAGAAGAGTTTTCGAGACGGAATTTGAACCGGGGGCGTGAATTCCTTCGTCCTTAAGTAAGCTGAGAATTGAACTCCAAGAGGCTCTCTCGTATTTCATCGCGTGCTGCTGAAACTTCCAGTTGTGTTTTCGAATCCATTCGTCGCCGAATATGATCCTAAGTTCAGGTCCTTTAACCTTTTCAGCCATATAATGGATGTTGTTCATTAAGAATAAGTGCTGCAATGAAGTTTCTTTGTATAACTTCGATTTCTCTTCGAGATTGTTTTCCAAGACGGAAGCGAACGATAGGAATTGTCGCGCCATCGATGGAAATCTACCGGGAGAGCCTTGGCTTCGGTTATCTTCTTCGGTACCTGGACTCGTGTCAGGCGACGAAGAAATGGCATCCTCTTCTTCTTGGTCTTTTAGAAGATGATTTAGCGCTTCGCTGTAATCGGCGAGAGCCCGAAGATAATTCATAACGTACCTCGCCAAAGGATGTATTCCACCACCAACTAAAGGTGTTGTTGACGGATTGGAATCGACAACACTTTTGAATTCGAGAAACGTTATCCTCACGCAATCTCCCAATCTGTCCAGAACCTCGTGACATTCAAATTTAACCGAGGAACCGATCTCGTCCGGATACAAAGCATCGATGTCTGGCATAAGGCCTGCGAGAACTTCATACATGTTGAGAATTCGAAACAATTTTTCGGGTTTGTGAGGACCGATAGACATCGCTTCGCCGAAATTCAGAAGCTGCAAAATCGAAGTTTTCGATACATCGACAAAAGAAACTTGACTAGCAGGCTCGCCTTCTCCGAAAATCTGGTCGCTAAGCCACCTTTCACTCGCGAGATAAACCCGAACAAAGATTTTCACGGCCCAAATCCATCTTTTGATCTTCGAATTCAAAGTATTCCATTCCATTTTCAAGACATCTTCGATACTAAGCCTTTCCATTTCAAGAATGAACAAACACTCGTCTAAAGCATCTCTCCGAACAATGGTATAAACTTGCGAACATTCCTTCGCATAATTCGAAGCAAAAAGCAAGTTCGCAATACACCTGAGATCGGGGATTATATCCGGACGAACTAAATTGATAACATGCTCCTCGGCGGCTCGGCTAACACTATCTCTTCGAAGTGATTCCTCAAAGGAATCATCACCTAAAGAGACAAATGAATTCCCATCGGCACCATCTTCCTCGCTCGACCGAAAAGACACATACTCAGGTTCAAAAGGTTGCCTATTCTGGATAAGCAAATTGCTAAACTCTTCTTCGAGCCGCGTCATAGCCGTCTGAAGAACACTATGAGCCCTTTGCAAAAACTTATACTCTTCATCCTCTTTACTCAAATGCATACTCTCCAACTTATCGATCAATAACCGCGCTTCATTAGCCGCGTTCAGATACTCAGACGCTTCCTCCGGTCCCGAATCCCAAATCATCGACTCATCTTCCTCCCATCTCATTATCTTCTCTTGGATCAAACCAAGTCGTTTTTCAATAACACCGGCACCCTCTTCTTCCTCCTCCTCATCATCCACCTCCTCTCCCTCATCGTTATCATCCTCGTTTTTCCCTATCTTCCTTTCCTCCTTCTCATTCGTAATATTCATCGAAGACAACTTCGATCCAAGATCAGCCAGAATCTTCTTAGCATCACTAGTAAGATTCTTATTCAAACCTAGAGCCGCCACAATATGCCGAGCTGCCGCAATCAAATCCTCCTCTCTTTCTAACTCCGGAATCATTTTCTCAGATTCCTCTACAGCCATTGAGAATCAAACTTCAAAAAAACAACAACAATCACAAAAACTACTTCAAATTTTCTTCACCTCTTCAAAAAAGAAAATCACCAAAATCACTTCAAATTCAAACCTTTTCACCCCCAAAATCAATTCCAACACTTCCTTCTAGTTCTACAACAACAATCACCAAAACTACTTCAAATTCAAACTTTTTTCACCTCTTCAAAAAACAAAATCACCAAAACAACTTCAAATTCAAACCTTTTTCACACCCCCAAAATCTATTCCAACACCTCCTTCACCACAACAATTTACAAACCGACCCAGAACTAGTAATCACTAGAACAACCTTAGCAAAACCCACCAATCAAATCCAAGAACAAAAACTTCAAAAGGGTAAGCACATAATCCTTAATTTTCCTGCATAAAACATTAAAAAAACGATTTTTTTTCATAAAACCGAAAAACCCCAATTGAAGAAAACACTAAATAAACACAAAATATCGCAAACCCAGATGAACAAGTAACAAATAGCAACAAAAAAGAAAACTTTTTACCTCTGGAAAATCAAGAACAGCTTCAATTGAATCTTCTGCAAGATCTACAAGCACAACATGGGCAACAACAAAAAAAAAAGAGAGCACAAAACAGTTCTTTTCTTGACTTTTTGTTTAACAGAGGAAACTATTTTGTGTTGTGTTTGTATGAGAAAGCGAAGGAAGAAAAAAATAAAGCTTTTTTGAGTTTAGAGGATAATAAATAAATAAATATAATGAAAAATGAAATAGTAAAATAATGGTGTGGCTGCGATTTCTATGACCAATCTCATGTTTGTTTTATTTTGCTTGCAACTTGTTTCAAACTACCCTTTAGAAAATTGAATATCTCATATGGGTCCTTGATTCTCATTGGCTTTTTTGATTTATTTTATTTTTTATATGCTGGTGTCTCTATTTCTAGGTTATGAACATTTGAATTAGAGAATTTTAGTCAAAATACTATGAATGTTCCAATGTTTTTGTTTAGGGTTTATTTTGGTAGGCATAGTCTCTCATTTACAAAATAAAGACTTGAATATATTATGTCATGAGAATGAGAAAAATTGTAATCAAAGGAGAGACTTCACTAAAATTGATTAATTGGATTCTATGACAAAAGTTTAGTCTTTAACAAAATAGATACAATTTCTATCAATAATGTAATTGCCAAAATAATTATATATTCTAAAATTGTAGAATGATTTAAAATTGTTTTTAGGATATTTCAATCTTGTTTTCTTATTTGTGTTTATATTTATTATTTTAATAATTGAGTTTACAAAATAAGCATTGTTGCAATCTTCTAAAAATGAAGTTTGTGACCGGAATCAAGAATGTATGATAGATTATGTAAATCATGCATGGCTTTGACTCGAATCATGGAGGATTTTCATTTCTTAAAAGTTGGTTCGGGAAATATGATTTGAATCATGAGAATGCATAATTTAAATCATGAGCAAGATTGTAAAACTGAAATTTTGTTTCTAAAAATGTGATTTGGGTCATGAGTAGCTTTGATTCAAATCATGTGTTGAATTCAGAAAACATGATCTAAATCATGGTCCCATGTGATTCAAATCATGGACACATTTTTTGAAAATGAATGAAATGAATTCAAAAGTTCAAAAGTTCAAAACAAAACCTTCACTTGAATCATGGATGAAATGCATGTATGTTTGGTGGATAATGGTTGGAATTAGCTTGAATTGGATAAATGGACTAAAGGATGATAAGGTGATTAAGAAAGGCAATACATAGAAACAAAGGGGCACAAATAGGGTTTCTTGGACCAAAATGATCCTTAAAAGCCAAAGTCAAATAAAACTAGGGTTTGGGTGTATGAGGTATCTTGAAGTAGCTTCACAAGGTTGATGCATAATCAATATTTGGATATTAGGGTTTCTCAAGAGCAAGGCCAAGGCATAAAGTCAACTGATGACTTGTATAAGCCATAATGGACCAAGGGACTAAGGTTGAGGTCCATGGATGACCAGATCAACAAGCAAGACTCCCAATCAAGGCTTACCATCCCAAGTAGGGTTTTAGAGATGAATGGAAAAACATGTGTAGTCTCACAAGGTCAAGGAATGCTTGAAGAAACAATTAGGGTTTTAGGGTGGCTTGGTCACACCCCATAACGATCAAGAGATATTTGTGGCCCTCAGATATGAACATCATGCCTTGAGTTTATGTTTTCCTTTTGTTATGGGTGTAAATGCAAATGAGATGATGAGATGATGAGATGATGAATGTGTCGCGGTTGGGATAGAGTCGCCACCATCATTTATTCGTTCATAAGGAACAAGGAAATAATGATAAAACTTATAGACTAAGGGTGAGATGCTAGGTTCGGGAGTCGGTTAAGTAAGGGGAAAGTACTAGGAACCCCTTACCTCCATTGTACTCAATGTGATCCTCCTCTAATTTTAGGGCTAGTGCATATTCCTAAGATATTTGCCTGATTACTGATTAACTATTAATTAATTATTTATTTACATAAGGTATTTTATTTAAATAGATGAGAGACCCAAAAAGATTTTTTTATAATCGTACTCGCTAGAGTTTACAACTTTGTGCCTACGTACCTTCACACTAGGCGAAGGATCAGAGTACCGTAGTTCTTCTTAAAAATGTTAGTTGGTTGATTGTTTATAACTCTTAAAATCTTCTCACGCATCGGGGGAGGAGAAATATTCAGTTTTTGAAAAGTGCCTCAATACACTAAGGTAGAGGTCTTACAGTTTGCAGTGAGTTTAAATTGATTTTATCCCTTTATCCCTTGCAAAGAATAGTATTCAATTTTTTTAGGAAAATAAATTAGGTGTCATAATTAGATATTAGACATAACCCTTTATCCCAATTTTAATCCCGATTTAACCCTTGAAAATTTTGGAGTTTTATCCCACATTGTATCCGATGTCCTTGTCCCATTAGATTTGAAAATATCATATAATTTAATTAATAAAAATAAATTAAATTAGATATAATAAGATAATACAAATAAATTAAATTAGATGTAATAAGATAATAAAAATAAATTAAATTAGATGTAATGAGATATATCCATTATCCCTATTTTATCCCATTTTTATATCCCTTAAAACCCTAAGAATTATCCCTGATTCTGTCCCAGATTGGACTACACAAGTAATTGGGCTGGAGTTTGAGGGATGCTGGAAGCAACAAAGAGAGACCCACTAGCATCTCTAAGCCCAACGCCCACCTGGGTCAACCCAGGAGAGTCAACAATTGACTCTTAACTGGGAACACTGGATGGATTGACTTGGGAATCTAAGTGATCGCTTGAGGGTCGTTGGATGAGATTACAACTGGAAGTAAACAAAACGGAGGGACTTGATTGGAAGTCAAACACGGGTGCACCATAGAAACATCCCTTAACGTATGAGTCAAAGTATTACTATCATGTGGCCAACATATCGCCATGTGTTGGCCATCGGCGAGGGTGTGAGAGAGTTAATTAAACTCTATCTCTTCAGCAAATTCTCATTTTTCCCAAATCTTTCTCTCTCTTCTTTTAATCTCTCTCTCTCTCTCTCTCTCTCTCTCTCTCTCTCTCTCTCTCTCTCTCTCTCTCTCTCTCTCTTTACTCCTCTCATTCTCCCTAACCATCTCCCACCCCCAGACGTCTGGCTTGGCCTCTGGCAACCCTAAAAACCCTTCTCCTCCGGTTGAACTTCAACTGGAGTTCATCTCTAAACCCAACAACCCAACAAAAACTTTAAATACCCTATGAACCCTAGGCCATCCCTTAGGAACCCTAAGAACCCTAAGGGTTCAGGGAAGAACCCTAACCATACCTTGGATGACCCATATGGTTCTTAGGATGAACCATAACCCTAACGATGAAGAACCCTAACCCCAAAATGAAGAACCCTAACCCTAGTTTTCCAGAAACCCTTCAGATCGAACCTAAACTTGATGCAAAGACCATCATACATATATCATAAACAAGCAAGCGATCAACACAAGCAAATACATCAAGAACAAGGAGACTATGTGGCCAACCTTTAGAGAGGAGGAGTTCTCTGGTAAAGGTAAAGTCTTTTGTTATTTTATTCTTATGACTCTACTTTCACCTTTGGCTTCTATCTCTTTCCTCGTTTAAACTTTTTCTTATTTTTGTGTAGATGCAAGGTCTTTTTAGTGATGGTGGCCAAGCTCAAGTAGATTGGGGTTTCAATGTGAAACCCTAATCCCTTCGAAATTGGAGCTCTTAGTTATGTTCAGTGGATTGCAGAAGTAAGGATTATAAGAATTTTTTAGGGTTTTTCCTTCTATCTAATTCAATCTTAGACTTAGTTTTTTATAGATTAGTTTTTTAGGTTTAGAATTTAATTTGATTGATTATTTTTAGGGAGTTTTTCATTTGATTGATATGTAACTTGATTCAGATTTGATTGTACTTTTGATTATTTTTAAGATTTGATTTAGAATTAGAATTAGGTTTAGAGATTTGATGTATTGAGACTGATTTTAATGTAAATTCAATTGTTTGAATGTATTTGTAAAAAAAAAGTTTTGATTCACTGCATTTTGATCCGTTTCTGATTTCCAATTGCATGAATTAGGGTTTTGGTTTGGACATTGGGGATGATGGAGATGGACCTGGGTCATGGGTTTGACCTGGTTTGGGTGGTGGATTTGGATTATGGGTTTGGGTCCTTTGTTTGACCCCATTGGAATAGGGTTTGGATTAGTCTCAAACAAACAAGTCAGCGATATCTTAACAAACATTACCCTAATTAAATTATTAGTGTAAACTAATCTAACCTAAATTAATCAATTAATTAAATTTAATCTAATTAATATATTAATTAGAATAAATATTATAAATTAATCAAATATCTAATTACTTAATCAATAACATTAGTCAATATTTTATCAATCTACTTAACCTAATTACTAATAACCTCAACTTAATATCATAAATTAATCAAAAACCAACTAATTTTATTAATCATTATCTAATTCACTGGATAATGTTGGCCTAATTAATCTAATAAAAATTAGCAATTAATCAGGATATGATTAGGGTTTAGAAAAGTCAAAATGGTAATCCTTTGACTTTTTAGGTCATTTAAGTTGACCAGATGACTTGTATGGGAATTTGAATATGTTAGTTACTTGCATTCTAAGTTAGTAGTAAGGACGAATAGGGTGGTCAAAATTTGTGGTATGACAAATGCTTCTATTTAATCAGCTCCAAACTGAGATAATGATGGCGATGAGCCTTCATCTTCTCTAGGAGGAGTTGGTTAAATATAGAGAGGAAACCCTAATTTTGACCACGAAGTTGGTAGACCCTGGGAATGAGCGAGGATTGGACAATCCACGACACTCTTCTGGCCTCCAAGCCAACTTATGATGGACCCCCTGGTGATAAAACCCTGATGAAATCTCGTGGTAAACCCCCAATAAAATTCTGGCGAAACCCCTTGATAAGAGTCTGATTGAAGCCCTTGATAAAGTTCCGGTATAACTCTTATGGTATAATTCTTTGATAAAAACCCCTTTGTTGATTCCTTAGGATTGGCATTAATTTTAGAAAACAAATAATGTAATCATCTCTGTTGTGTTAATATGTTGGGTTGAAGAAATTCAACATCTGGACCAACATGTCATGTACGATGTCACGACATCAAGTCTGTGACATCGCACATGTGTAGAAAACTGAATTAATTAATTCAGTATTTTTTCTGGGATCGGCAAGGATATCTGGTGAATATCCTAACTCCCATGTGGAGGTCTTGAAGACTAAATCAGAATATATATAGGCTCTAAATATGGAGATATATATGGAGAGAGTTTAGGAACTTGAAGACCTTGTTTGTAGCAGAATTTTTCTGCTGAAGTTGTAACAGCAAGAACAAGTCTGCTGCAATCTTCTGAAGGCCCAAATCCAGGTGGGTGATTAGGTTATAAATAGCTGATTGTAATCTAGTTTTTGTAAGCCTCTTAGAATGAATTTTTAGGGGTGTGTGTAAGGTAAATCTCCCAATCTGTGGGAAGGTTACCATGTGTATCTCAGTGGTAAATCCTGAGAGTTTTTGTAACTCAAAGCCTGTAGGCAAGAGTGATTTTGTTCTTGAATGAAGCTGTGAAGCAAGTTCAAGGTGTGTTAACATTACATTATATTTGTAGTGATAGGAATGGAAACTGGAGGTTTCTATCTAGGAGTTCCTAGGTATAGATTGCATTGGGTAGGGATTAAGTGATGAGTTGTAAACGGGTGAGTTTAACTCTGAATTGATACTACTAATAGTGGATCTTCTTCCTGGCTTGGTAGCCCCCAGACGTAGGTCATGTTGGACTGAACTGGGTTAACAATTTCCTGTGTTTGTTTTCCTTCTGCATGTGTTTTTATTACTGTCATAACTCAGCAGGTATTCCAGTCAGCTTGTCAAGATGATAACAGACTTGGCATATAACCTTCTGTTTGAATGTCAATCAGAATGTTGTAACATTCATCATGGACAGTAGATACTGAATGATGAGCAGGTTAATTTCAGTTCAGTATGTATTTAAGTCTGTTCCTTTCAAGGATAACAGACCTAGCTGAAGGATCATTGTGAAACTGTCAAACTGGATGTTTTGACAGTTGATACTGAAGGTTGATACTGAAGTAGAGACTAGTTAGTCTTTTACAGTACTGCAAACTTAGCACAGTACAATTCCAGGAACATAACAGAATCAGCTATGTTCTGGATGTCGAACTGAATGTTGTGACATTCATTCCCAACAACAGGTGCTAAAGTGTAGGATGATTGGTTTTTCTGGTTCAGTGTTTTTCTCAGGCTATTCTTCAGGGATTCAACAGCTTAGAGAAAAACCAGGAAACCAACTACTAACCTACAATTAATGAACCTAACAAATAGCCAAATTGTTAGCAATCTAATAAGTGGAAATTAGATTAACATGTTCAACCTTTAATTCAGGAAATACAAGTAAAAGATACACACACTGGAACAATGTAACAGATGATGTCCACAAACAACAGTAAGACATCATGCTGATAACTATGGAAGAAAACATCTGAAGTGAGTGCTAGGTTTGACTTCTGTTGAGTCTTTCTTCCTGAAGCACAGAACCAGGGGTTCATACATTCTAGGGTGACATAGAATGAGATGTCGTGACATCTGTGAACCTGTGCATATTAGTACAGTGGTTAATAACTATCTTGCTGTATTAGTTACAATGTTAGATCAGATGTCATGTCGTGGTGGATAACATCTGAATTCTGACTACACCAGAATTTCAATTGGTATCAGAGCAGGCATCCTGTTCTGCTTCTGGATGAGATCCATGGGTGATACTTTCTGGTATTCTGCAAGAAGTTATGTTGGAACCTGTGGAAGGTTCTGTAACTTCCCTGAATGGTCCCTTGAAGTAGGTGGATGGACTGTTCATGACAGGAATGGAGTGTACCTGTCTCTGGAGGTTGGCAATTGGCCTGTGTGTGGGACAGCTGTGCCAGTATTGAATCACATTCAAACTTGGTATGGTCTTGGAGGCTGATCTGGTGAAGTGTGTGTTCATAGGTTGAGTTGTATTATGATTTCCGCTGCATAATACCTGGCAAAACTCAAACTCTGATGTTGTTTCCCCTCATGTGGATGAAAGGCTGCTGTATTCAAGATCTCATCATAATCTACTGAAGATGTCAAAGATACTTGAGTCTCCTCAAGTCCACTCATCATGACGTTCTCACTTCAGGATAGTAAGAATCACTTAATCACTGATTCTTTTACTCACTTGAGTAGGGTGTATGAAGAACTTGAAGACCTTCAAGGAAGGTTTGTTCCAAGGAGGTGGAACTAATGTTCTATGGGATGTTAGAACATGTTGTTCAACAAGTATGCAACTACTGGTTGAAGAGCAGATGGTTTTAGGTATCAAACAAAGGGATACTTCTGTTTGGAACCTACTCCTGACCTGGAAGAGGAGACATCTGTGTGTGCTAAGTTGACAAGGGAAGGGTCAACTGTATGTGTGCTCAAGAAGGTCACCTTTAGAAGTCTGATCTCTAGAAGTTGAGCTGGTTGAGATGTGGCAGTGTGCAATCTCCTGCTGTTTGGCATATTCCTGTAGATTGAGCAGGGTTGGATAGGTGTTCCCTGAAGTACTATGTTGGAAGACAAGTCCCCTGGATGTTAGCAGTCAATAATGGGGTAACCTGATTGCTGTATCATCTACGAGGATTGGAACCATGAATCATGTTATTCAAACACCACGTGCAGAAGTGGCAGTTCTGTCAAGGAGTAAGAATATGAAGATTCAGAGGTTGGTTGAAGTAGTATGCCCTGGCAATGCATAACTACTATTGACTAGTATTGTGTGTCTCACTAGTACTTACGGTCAGCTGGAGTCTGATTGGAGGAGTTAGTTGCCACTGGTAGGGATAGTGTATGTCATGTTGAGACATATGTGTACAATGCATGGATATTGGTGTGGAGTGTCCATGATTGTTAATTTGAGGGGGAGTCTTGGTTAACCTCCTCAAGTCTGGTCAGCCTAGGGTCTGGTTGGCTGTTGACCTGTGTCACATGGGTTCTGGTGGTTGTGTGACACATTTGCAAGGAAGAATTCATCTCTCTCATTCCTAAGGGTGAATTTAATCTGGGAAGACTTTCAAAATTGTCTAGGTGCTTGCAAGCAGAAGATGTTGACACAAGAAGAGTACTTTCAAAGTATTCTTACGGTGGAAGTATCTGAAAGGAAAATTGGGAAAGGATTTAAGATCAATGTCTACTTGTGTCAAGTACAAGTGTTTAATTGATCATCCTTGGAGCTCAAGATAACTGATGTTCTTAAAGATGTTGGAACATCACTTCTTCAAGACCCTGTGCAGAATCACAGGAAGGATAGTACATTGGCTTATGATCTATCTCTTTGGTGGCAGCAAAAGCATATGATCTCTGAAAAGGTTTCCTGGCAAGAAACATGTTTCAGCCTTGGTATGTTCAAGAAGAAGAAGACATCATAGTCTTGATGGTGGTTACTTGGATCAGTTTATTTCTGATCTAGGTAAGGAAGTGCATTAGCTTATGCACACTGTGGAGTCAAGAACAAGTGGCAGCAGTCTTGACATCATGGAAACAGCCTTGCCTTAGGATGTGGAATCCTTGGTAGAGCTGAAGGGTGAGTTTCTAACTGGTCCTTCTGAAGACTCATACATCAGAGTGTCTGATGTCTTTGGAGAAGAAGCAGGGATTCATCAAGGTGTGAGCTTGGATGACTTAACTGCAAACCTGCAGGATGGAGGTTGTTTACTCAAACTTGGTTCCACAATCAAGTCTATGAGAACATTGAACTCTTGTTCTGTGAAGGGAGGAAGTTCTTTCAAGTGGCAGAAGAAGGAGCTGAATTCAACAGCTAGATGTCAAAACACAATGTTGTGACATTTGGTTCAACATCAGATTCTTAGTTGGTGAAGTGGCACATCAACTTGAGATAGAAAGGTCTACAGGGTTGTAGATTGGATACTTCAAAAAGCTTGAAGTTCTAGTCTCACTTGGAAGGTCAGAATATCTTTGGGAGAAGTCTGATAAACTTGAGGAGGTCAAAAAGCAGCATTTGACCTTTTCATATGAGGATTCATGAAGGAGGTAATCAACCAGTGGCAATTGATTTACCTCAGAAGTGAGTTCGAAGAATCAAGATAATCAACATATGGCAGCTGATTATTCTTGAGGAAAGTCTGAGACAAATTACTCTTGAGTAGAAAAGTAGTAAGTTGAAGACTAAAGGAGGTACTTTCTATTCATCCCTTGGAGCTTGTGGTAGGAGTTCTGAGCCATCTATGGAAGATTATCTCTTGTAATGGGATGAAAATGTATATGTCTCAATTTAGGTCTGGGGTCTTCTTAATCAAGTTGATGACTCAGTGATATCTGAAGACTAATAGATGGTGCTCCTCGTTGTGAAGGATGTCCCAGCTGATGTTAGAACATCTTGTGAAGTGGTCTTCTGTTCTGGTTAGAAGAGAGATTGACACAGAGTGTGAATGTGTTCAGCTAAGAGGGTTGAACAGAGGGTGTGCTCTTGAAGACATGAAGATGCGTCTTATATTTTCCATTCATCAAGTGGTCTGGATTCTCTTTGAATCAGGAAGTATGTGAAGGTCCAACTTTGGGGTGTTGGATATGATCATGTGTGACCTCCAAGAGAGTAGGTTGTCCATGACAGGGGGAGTTTGTCCGTGTGCTGCAAGTAATCACCAAGCTTGTGGTATTTGTGTTCTCAGATAACTGGGTATGGCACCTTGTTAATTATCAGGATGCTGTGATGTATGTCAAGGCTGAGTAAGCAGAAGAATGTCTGACCGGATGTCATGACATTGCCCTGGACAATGCTGCTAATTCCTTCTGAATCTTAAACTCATTATGAATTAGTAGGGTGATGTGGCTAAGTCTGATAAATCAGAATAAGCCTGATGGCTACAGCTGTGTGGTACAGGGGGAGTAACCATCTGCTGACGTGTGGGAATTTGGCTGTAGTAGTGCCAGATGTCAAGTCTCTACTGGAGGTGTGACAGGGGTCTTGGGAAATGTTGAATACTGGCTGAATGCAGGAAAAAGCCGCGTGGAATGTTAAGACATCGCGAGCAACGTGTCTGACTGCATATATGGAATAGTCTCCATGCACTGGAACGGCTGTTTTGGAAAAGAAACAGTCAAGAGCTATAAAAGGTATTCAAAGATAGTCTGAGATTTTGTTGGCGATTCTCTGACTGTTTCTCAGCAAAAATAAATGAATCTTGACCAAGCATTTATTTCTACCGTGAATTCCTAAGCACGGGCTGGACTATTTAAAGGATGTAATAGCCCTCTTCCTCTCACAAGAAAAACACTCCATTCTCAGAATCATGGGGTATGTTAAGGTTTGGGCAAGCTGCGCCTGGATCTGGTTTTGTGAAGGGTGCCTTTACAAATGTTTCGCTAAAAAGGGGGAGAGAAATATAGTCCTGGGGTTGAGAATGTACCAGAAGCAAGCCAACTGTGGATGTGGCAGCAAACAGAAGTTGGCATCAGGCACAAAATCCACCAACTGGGGTTTCCACTTGTGTCTTGTGATCTGAGTTAAGAAGACATTTGTGCCTTGTGATCTGAGTTACATTGTCTATGTACTCAGCATTACATATTCTTCTGGAAGCTCTCCGGTTGAGGGGAAGGGTTCTGGTACAACTGAGTATTGTCCCTCTTCTTCCCCATGTACACCAACTTTGGTGTTTGTGGTGGTGGAGCCAATGACGGAGATGAAGAGCATTCCCAAATTGGGATGTTTTGTCCAGTGTATTGTTTATTTGTTTTAGCTAAAATTTGCCAAAGGGGGAGATTGTTGATTCCTTAGGATTGACATTAATTTTAGAAAACAAATAATGTAATCATCTCTGTTGTGTTAATATGTTGGGTTGAAGAAATTCAACATCTGGACCAACATGTCATGTACGATGTCACGACATCAAGTCTGTGACATCGCACATGTGTAGAAAACTGAATTAATTAATTCAGTATTTTTTCTGGGATCAGCAAGGATATCTGGTGAATATCCTAACTCCCATGTGGAGGTCTTGAAGACTAAATCAGAATATATATAGGCTCTAAATATGGAGATATATATGGAGAGAGTTTAGGAACTTGAAGACCTTGTTTGTAGCAGAATTTTTCTGCTGAAGTTGTAACAGCAAGAACAAGTCTGCTGCAATCTTCTGAAGGCCCAAATCCAGGTGGGTGATTAGGTTATAAATAGCTGATTGTAATCTAGTTTTTGTAAGCCTCTTAGAATGAATTTTTAGGGGTGTGTGTAAGGTAAATCTCCCAATCTGTGGGAAGGTTACCATGTGTATCTCAGTGGTAAATCCTGAGAGTTTTTGTAACTCAAAGCCTGTAGGCAAGAGTGATTTTGTTCTTGAATGAAGCTGTGAAGCAAGTTCAAGGTGTGTTAACATTACATTGTATTTGTAGTGATAGGAATGGAAACTGGAGGTTTCTATCTAGGAGTTCCTAGGTATAGATTGCATTGGGTAGGGATTAAGTGATGAGTTGTAAACGGGTGAGTTTAACTCTGAATTGATACTACTAATAGTGGATCTTCTTCCTGGCTTGGTAGCCCCCAGACGTAGGTCATGTTGGACTGAACTGGGTTAACAATTTCCTGTGTTTGTTTTCCTTCTGCATGTGTTTTTATTACTGTCATAACTCAGCAGGTATTCCAGTCAGCTTGTCAAGATGATAACAGACTTGGCATATAACCTTCTGTTTGAATGTCAATCAGAATGTTGTAACATTCATCATGGACAGTAGATACTGAATGATGAGCAGGTTAATTTCAGTTCAGTATGTATTTAAGTCTGTTCCTTTCAAGGATAACAGACCTAGCTGAAGGATCATTGTGAAACTGTCAAACTGGATGTTTTGATAGTTGATACTGAAGGTTGATACTGAAGTAGAGACTAGTTAGTCTTTTACAGTACTGCAAACTTAGCACAGTACAATTCCAGGAACATAACAGAATCAGCTATGTTCTGGATGTCGAACTGAATGTTGTGACATTCATTCCCAACAACAGGTGCTAAAGTGTAGGATGATTGGTTTTTCTGGTTCAGTGTTTTTCTCAGGCTATTCTTCAGGGATTCAACAGCTTAGAGAAAAACCAGGAAACCAACTACTAACCTACAATTAATGAACCTAACAAATAGCCAAATTGTTAGCAATCTAATAAGTGGAAATTAGATTAACATGTTCAACCTTTAATTCAGGAAATACAAGTAAAAGATACACACACTGGAACAATGTAACAGATGATGTCCACAAACAACAGTAAGACATCATGCTGATAACTATGGAAGAAAACATCTGAAGTGAGTGCTAGGTTTGACTTCTGTTGAGTCTTTCTTCCTGAAGCACAGAACCAGGGGTTCATACATTCTAGGGTGACATAGAATGAGATGTCGTGACATCTGTGAACCTGTGCATATTAGTACAGTGGTTAATAACTATCTTGCTGTATTAGTTACAATGTTAGATCAGATGTCATGTCGTGGTGGATAACATCTGAATTCTGACTACACCAGAATTTCACCCTTGATATAATCCTTTAATACAATCTTTTGGTGATAGAAAATTTGATATAATCCCGGTGAAATTTTTCTGACGAAACCCCTACTGAAACCCCGTGATAAGACGCTTTATGGAACCCCGTGATAACCTCGATAGAACCCTATGATGAATTCCCTTGATACAAAATCCTCGATAAAATCCCTCGATATAATCTCTGGGGTATTTGATGGAACGTATCCAACGTGTGGGATAAATTATCGAGCTGGGGGTGTGAGAGGTGAAGACCTACTTACTAGTTGACAATGATTTTTTATGATGATCAACTACTGGATAAATTCCTTTGAAGAGTCACTATGAACGAGCTTGTTGGGGCAGTTCTTTATTAGCGAGGTGTGTATGTGTGTTCATGCATATGCATATTTTGAATTGATGTATGTTTTATGCATGATACAGTTTTTAGGCTGACGCCTCTTTTTATGACTTGTGTATGCAATGCCTGACTTTGTGGGAATCAGTGTTTTCGTAACCTCTTGACGCCCTGACCCGTTAAGATTTTGATGTGTCCATGGAACAGGTCATGATGCTCTTGATATTTGAGAGTATGCAATGTGCCTTTTTTTTAAAGGAAGAAACTTATGTACTGGTTAGATCGCGATTGTTGACTTGTGGACCTTATGTTTTGCTTGAGAGGCAATGTTTGAAGAATATGATCCCTTTGACACTTTTAAAATTGAATGAGGGGGGAAAGTTAACTTTCATTGACCACATCCCAACCCTCTAGATTAACACACAAGCGATAATGTGCTCATGCAAGTTATTATAGGGAAGCAACTACACAATACTTTAGCAGCTTGGAGCTGTAGCGCTAAATTCATGACCACTGAGCTATTGGTTAACTCAACATCAATAAAACTAGAGTCGCCACTGTGCTTTTATTATTTCCAAAGGAAAGGGGAGAAAGTACGAATAAAACCCAGAGATAAGAAGTTTTCAAATAAAAACTAATAAAATGTCAGAGATTACAGGTAAGGGGGTTGGTTACATAAAGGGAATGTATTAGCACCCAAAGTGTCCTAGGTACTCTTAGGGAGCCCTTTTTGTATACATTTGTTTTGGTTGAAAAAAATGTTTGTTTTAAAAATAGAATGAGGGGATGGTAAAAGAATTCATTATTTACATTTTGTGTTTGATAAGACTTTTGGTATTATGCATATGTACCAACATAAATGAGGGATTAAAACCTCGTAGTTTGTGGTAAAAATTTCAAAGATGTGTGGATTAATTTTATCAAAAAGCTTAAAGATCTTTTGTTATCAATGGGAGAATATCAACCAAACATCCACCGATAATGAGGGCTTTACAATATTTAAGAGGGAGGCTCCAACTTGGATTAAATCAACAAGTATGCCACTAACTCCTAATAAATGGAAATTCTTACACTCAACATATCATGGAATGGTAGAATTACATCTCAATCAAGGATAACTCAAATCTAAATGCTTTC
The DNA here is from genome assembly GCF_024323335.1 of Lathyrus oleraceus. Taxonomy (NCBI): domain Eukaryota; kingdom Viridiplantae; phylum Streptophyta; class Magnoliopsida; order Fabales; family Fabaceae; genus Lathyrus; species Lathyrus oleraceus. The sequence goes on from NC_066581.1 coordinate 523,097,832, forward strand.
TTTTTGAAAAGGTTAAAACGAAAAAAGGCACAAACTGGCCAAAATGGTTAGATGAGGTTGTTAGTTATTTTTGGTCTTTTTGAAAATAAAGTCAATATGATTAAGTCTTTTTACAAGTTTGATTAAGAAAATAGTTTGAAAATCAATGGCATAAGGCCAAGGTTTCTACTCATTAAAACAAGTCTAAGTTGAAAATAACAAGCAAAGCAGTTTTGAAAATGAGAAGGAGATTTTGAAATTTAAGAATAAGGAGGTGGAGATGAAGAGGCTATCCTAGACAAGATTACGAGTTTTAAGTTGAAAAGATCTAATCCATGGGAAGCATCCACAAGATAATAGTGTCAGATAGAAACCCATTTCCTTTGGATTGTCAAGCAAACTACAAATCCATAATCATCCAAGCAATTAATAAGAAACCCAATGGTATCAAATAAAGATAACCAAACATCCAAGTTAGCACTCCAAAGCAAGCAATCTTCAATATCTTTTATGTGTATCAAAGGAAAAATCCCTTGAAACATACTCAAAGAGAAAACATCAAATAATAACAATAAGATCAAAATAATAATTGGGACAAAGATAAATAGTGTATCAGATAAACCCAAGGGAGTCTCTCATTCTTGTGTCATATGAATGGCATTGACCATGTTTTGGTCTCAAATTAATGACATTGGCCAAGTTTCTTCCATAACTCAGGAATGTTGCCTACTCTAAGTCCATAGGTCCAAATCAAGTCTCAGACAAAGATCCAACAGTCCACCAATGTGTTTTTTAGTATTTTTGTTTTTATTAAGTGTTTTAAGGTCCTAAGACCACAAACAAAATAAGATCACAAGCACAAATATATCACAAGCACAAAATATAATGGCTCAAGTGAGCAAAAATGAAAATAACTGAAGCATAAACATAGGCCTAAGTGGGCAAAGAGCAAATGAATGAAGCATAAATAATTTGCATGAATGTAAATGAAAAGGAATGATAAAGTGCAATAATTTAAATTGTATTAAAGTAAATGACAAGAAAATTAAATGTTAGTGGTCAAGTTAGTATGTTAATTGGTGCCTTGAGGCAAATTTAGCGTTATGTTAAGCAATCATAATTGGACTTATGTAGAAGTCACAACTATCTAAGATCGGTAAATATAATGTTGGTGTTAATGCATGCTAGAGATAAGGTATTCAAAACCAAACTCCTAAAGCATACCACACATAAAAACAAGAGGGGATAGGTCTATCTCAATCAAACTCATGTTGATTCATCTGACACAAGGCCATTAATAAATCAACTAGCTATTGATTCATGAGAAGTCATTGGCCAAGAAATGATTGGGGAAGAAATGAGATGAAGATGGATATATGAAATGAAGGGGATCCCAAATTGGTCAAGGGATAAAACTTACTTGATCAATACCATTCATTCATCTTGAGGGATGAATTTCAAACTTCATCAACCTCCTAAATCCAATGGTATTGACCAAATCAAGGTCTAATTCAACCAAGACCAAGGCCAAACAGAAGTAAGGTCAACACAAAGTCAAATACAAAAGCTCATCAAAGCATTAAATCAATTAAACTAATTTTAGAACATTTTAAAAATGAAGAAAAAAAGTTTTAAAAGATCAAAAACCTAAAACCCCTTCAAAACACCAAAGAAATGTCCAATGGATTTATCATAGGTCAAATAAGATCAAAGAACCATTGACTAAATTTTTTGGCAATTTTGAAAAGTCAGAAGTAATTAAAAACAAGTAAAAAATCATAAAATTCACCAAAAATATCAAAGTTAATCCAAAAATTAATTTTAAATCACAAATGGGAAGAAGAAAATATTTGTGAATTTTTGGTGTTGGTCCCATAATTTTTGGATCAAAAATGAATTTATTATGAATTTTGGAAGAAAAAGTTATTTAAAAATCATTTTAGAAAATAAAATAAAACTGGAAAAAAATGGAGCCATCAAATCTCCCTCATTAATTGAGGTGGAAGATCTGATGATCCACAATGCGCATTCCACCAATGCCTCAGTCAATGCAAGCACACATGTGGTAATCAAAAGCAAAGGCCAAAATTAAAACGTGGAATGAAGATCCAAGGGTGGGAGCAAAGTCACGCCACCATCAGAGCCCTAGCTCCGGTCATCTTTTCCGGTGAGGGTCACCGGACTGGCAGGATCAAACATGTCAAGAAATTCATGGATCATACATCATTTTAAAGAGAAAATTGTAAGGATCACGAATATCACCTCCAATTGTTCCATCTCTCACTCTATAATTAGAAACGTGAAGATGAAAATCGAGGTGTTCAACCTGAGTTGCTTCGAATCAATTCCAAAACAACTCAATTATGTTGCCTACATTGGTAGGACTTCAGCCATCACAAAATTGAGTTCAGATCTAGAGTATTGAGGGAGAATCAAAGAGATGAAATTCTAAGAAAATCACCTTCTGTGAGCAGCTTCTGAGCTTGGATCTTGATGCAATTGCTAGTGATTTCTCTTCCTCTTGCTTGCATAAGTTCTATGGAATGGAAAAGGGATTAAATCCTTGGAGTTTTTGTTCACAAACTTGAGTTGAACAAAAACTCGGTTTCTTGAGAAATCTTTAAGGAATTCTGTGAACTGAGGTTATGGAAATGACTAGCAAAGCTTGGGCATGGGTCTCCTTTAATTCTGAGCAAATGTACTTTGATTTATAGGCCAAGCAATTAATGTTTACACCTTTTTGTAAGACCCTAATTTTGACCCTAAGATCCCTCATGACATTATATCATTTGCTCATTGCATTGCCTCAAGGATCATAGCATGTGTAGCTCCTTAACCCTTGGGTGAGACTTGTGTGAGTGGTTTGAGACCACCAAGCATGCTTGAATTGTATATTATTGCTTTTATTATTTTATTTACTAACCAAAAGCGCAAAAAATATGTCACTAACTCTTTTGTTTTGAAGCTCAAGCAATCATGTGCCCCCTTGCTCCTAAGAGGCTCCTAAGCTCAATGAAGTGGCTAGATGAAGATGAGAAAAAGCATGAAAATTGTCCACAAACTTCCTAATCATCATATATGCCTCCCAAGTATCTAAATTTTCCAATTTGATCAAGATAACCCAAAAGGGCTTGAGGATTGTTTCCCAAGGAAACCCTGATTCAACTGTGCATTGATTATGCCTTGCTCATGAAGCAACCTCAACCTATGATCAAATTCAATCAAGGGAAGTTCTTTCATTCATTATTTTATGCATATATGATCCTATATGAGTATCCTCAATCATTCATTCATCAAGATTTTAAGTTTGGCCTTGAGAAGTTGACCAGTCAAGTCACCTGACTAAGCTAAGGATCACTGAGACACAACTTGTGATGTGTTTGTCAAATTAAGATTATCCCTAGAGAAAAAATGTTCTTAAGAACCATATGAACACATTTCATGTTCATCAAAAATCCATTTGAAACTTGGAAGGTCATCATTCATTTCAAAACATTATAGGTCATTTTGATTGAAACCCTAATTTTGGGTCAACTTCCCAAAGACCTAACTTCCTTATTTTTTTATGATTTTGAGGTGAGACCAACTGCACTGGAAAGCTTAAGATGTATAATTCAAATTTTATGTTGGACAAAATTTCATTGTCCTGAAAGAAACACATGTGATAATACAAAACATTATAGGTCACTTTGGACCAAAGCCATTGAATTTGAAAAATATACAACTTCAAGTGCCCATAACTTTCTCATTAAAAATCCAAATAATGCAAAATTTAAGTCCAAATTTATCATCTTGAAAAGATCTACAACTTTTATGTTGGATGTTTTTCCATTTGAGGCTTTAATCATTGAAACAGAAGGGCTTGAAGTTGCTTGGTTTTGGCAAAAAATTTCAAAGGGAACCTAGACATGTTTTGTACCTCAAACTTCACAGCCAGTTTTCATAAATTTCCAAACTCCAAATGGATTTTTGCCCAACATAAATTTTGTTCCTAATTCTAAGAGCTTTCCAACCATTACTCACATGACCATTTTTGGATTTTCCATGTGGGAGTTTCGAAGAGCTTAAAGTTTATGTCCATTTGTGCAATTCACTTTATAACTTGATATGCAAGCAAATGCCAGGCCTTGTGCACGTCCAATTCACTTCAAAATGATCTCAGCATGTATTTCCATTCATTCTTGGGCTTTGCAAGCGCCTGTACAGGCCCATGCATGGAAGGTCCAATTTTCATGCACACGAGCAAAACACCACATTGCATCAAATTCAGCTATAAATAGAAGTGCTTGCTCATTCAAAATTCAACCGGAAGGAGATCTGAAACACTGTTGGATTGAAACCACACCCTCACCCAAAGGAATTTCAGTTTTCATTTTCAATTTCAAGCTTGAATTTCAACATCATTAGTTGATCTTCAAGTCTTAATTCCTTGACCTTGCATCATCATCACATCTCCAAATCAAAATTGGATCAAGAACTTGAGCAGATCGTGTTGTTTGAAGTTGTATTTTAGAGGTATATCACTAAACTATTTTGATCTGGATCTTGCTATACAATGTGAATTGCTTTGGTTTTATTTGTTTTCTGAAGTCCTAAAGCAAGAGGCAGGCCAGTGGTGGTCTTAATTTCATGAATCGTGACATTTCAGATCAAACACCATGATCTTCAAGCTCTTGTTTCTCTCTAAATAGAAACATTGAGGAAGATCCAAGGTTACAGGGGTGATGTACATCACCCCAGCTTCATTTTGATACCCTTAGTTTTCATTTTTATTGAGGTTGAAATCCCTGCGCATGGTGGCCGAAAACAGTTAGCTGGCCGGAAAAGATGGTGGTTTCCACCACCATCCCCACGTGGGAGCACCAGAGCCCTTAGATCTTGCCAAAACGTTTTAATCGTGGCCTTGTGTTATGTTGACTTATTTTAATTCAATGTACTGCGCACTTGACTTTGGTCCATTGTGTATCTGCGCCTCTGAGCCTTAGCATCCTGGCCACGTCATTTAATGAATTCATCCAAGCGCTCTGGATTTTTGCTATTTTCTTATTTTATGTTTAATTTCATTTAATTCATTTTATCTTCAAAAATTCATAAATATTTTATTTGAAGTCACAAAAATATGAGACCAATGCCAAAAAATTTCTTGAAAAATCTAGTTTCATATTTTGATTTTTAATTATTTTTGTGACTTCATTTAATATTTTTTGTGAATTATTTAGTTTTCAATAGTTTTTAATTCATTTTAAATACTTTATGATATTTGAAAAATCCAAAAATATTTTCTTAACACATATGGATCATGATAAGTCAATGAAAAATAGTCTCATCAATTTCTTAATTGATTTGAGATTTATTTCAGATTTTAATTCATATTGTGTTATTTTTATTGTTTTTAATTGTTTTAAAATAGTTTCTGATTTCAAAAATTGTTGAAATTTTTTGTCAAACCTGGTTTGACCATGTTAGACCTATGACAATTTAATTGGACTTGTTTAAGTTGATTTGAATTGAATTTGAGGTTTGACCATATTTTGTGCATTTTAATTTTGTATTTATTTTAATTCCAAAAATACCAAAAAATATGCTTGACTTGTTGACTTCTAATCTTCATTTCTCTTCTGTTTAGAATTGGTTGATGATGATTTGATTCATTTTTGACCAATTGTGCTTGATGCTTGAATTTTCTTTTCATTCATTTCATCTTCATCCCATTTCCTTTTGTTTTGGCCAATGAGTTAATGTCTTAGGGTTGGTCTTGACATATGAGAGGTTTAACCTTCTTTGATCCAAATCAAACTCAACTTGATCCATGATCAAGTGATTTGCTTTGTGTCCAAGATAGGTTGCTTCTTGGTCAAGAAAAAAACCTAAAGTCCATACAAGGCCTTTCTCTTTTCTTTTGGCATGACAAGTTGTAGGAGCTTGGCTTACTAGTCATGATCTCTAACTTGTGTTTATTTGCCTATAGTTTTATTGACCGACCTCAGATAGGTGTGACTATTACATTAGTCCACTTACGATTGCTTAACATAGCGCTAAATTGTCTTATGACACACTAACATAACCATACTAATTACTAACTTTAAATTCAAGCATTTAATCTCTTGCAATTTACTTTAATGAAATTTACTTCTTGCTCATTTATTCATACTGCTTTTCACTTTGCTCACTTGAGAACATATTTTATGTTTATGTCATTTTCCTTTTGCTCATTTGAGCTCATTATTGTGAATAAATATATTGTTGTCTTGTGGTTGTTTTGTCTTTGTTTGTGTGAACCCAATGCAAAAAGGAGAAAGGACTTAGAATTAGGACTTACCTATGCTTAAAAGAGTTCAAGAGAAACTAGGTCTCATGCCTTTAGAATGCTAAACTTGTTCAAGAGAAACTAGGCCTCATGCCTTTAGAATGCTAAAATTCAAAGTTGACTTCAAAGGACCCTTAATCTAAACTTATTCTTTGTCCATTCCTCTTGTTGTGTTGTGAACTTTTTGATGTTTACTTTTGTGTGATAGGGATTTCATCTTGAGATAGTAAGAAGGACCATTGTCATGAGTATCCAAGTTAAGAGAGACAAGCCAATTGGAGATCCTAGGAGCTTGAATCCAAATATTGTGTGATTGCTTGTTGATTGCTAAGTCCAAAGGAAAGGAGCATCTTGAATCATCTCTACGATTTCAAGAAGAGGAACTCCAAGGGTTTTATCTCTTCTCTTATCTTTGTATGCTTTAGGACTAGCCCTTCTCTTCTTCTCCTTACTCTAACCCAAGCCAAACTCTTTTTGTGCAAACTTTGACTTTGTTTAAAATTGGAAACCTAGGCCTTATGCCTTTGACTTTTCAAAATCTTTTCATAAATACTCGTTGTGAATAAATCTTAATCCAACTTTGACTTCCTTTTGTAAATAAATCTAACTTGTAAATAACTCACTTCAAGTTGATTTTTGTGGTTCCAATGGCCACCTTTGTTAAAAGTTTTCATAAACATTAGTCATAGGTTTAAGTTATCATAGTGGTTGATGTAAACCTCACCTTATCCTTAGTGATTGGATTTAAGTCTTCCATACTTATTATAGGGTTAACCCCTCACTAGTATGTTGAAGCTCTCCTCACATGGTGGATTGTTGGTTTAGGTTGAGTTTTCTCCCTTTGATAACAAAAGACCTTAAGGCTTTTGACCAAATCAATTCACCAATCTCTTTTGAGATTTTTACCCCGAACTACGAGGTTTTGATCCTACCTTTGTGATGGTACATAGGCAACGGGTTCATCCATTCAAACAACAAAATTGTAAATATAATATTCTCTTCTCATCCCCCCAATATTTTGCACATATTTTTACAAATACCAACCTACATCACACATTTGCAAAAAGAGGTTCCCTTAGAGTACTAAGGATATTTTGGGTGCGTAAAACCTTCCCATTGCATAACCAACCCCCTTACCTAGATCTCTGACATTTTTATTAGTTTTTGATTTGATAAAACTTCTTACTTGGCTTTTGTTCGCTTTTTAGCCTTTCCTTTGGACAAATAAAAGTGCGGTGGCGACTCGAATTGTATGATTACTTTGGAAGTTGCTGAAGTCATCACATGAAGCCATGCAAGGTTGTTCAATGTTTGGAGTTTGAAACTTGCTAAAATAAGCCATGGACGGAACTCATGTGCAAGTCCCTCATTCCTCATCCAAATGATGTGATCTTGGACTCTTTGGAAAGCTATCATCATAAGGAACAACGTTTATGTTGGGAATGTTTCAATTATAAGCTTTAAAAATAGAGAAAACTAGACTTGAAGTTGGAGGAATCAAACATACTTAGAAATTTTTCTAAGTTATAAGTCAAATGACCTCTCTTTCCACCTTTAATAACTTTTGATGTGAGCTTCAAATGAACTTGGTTCCTTCTACAAAGTCGTATCTCTTTCAATCATATTAAATTTGACCATAAACTTGGAACCATTTGGAGTTTAGATGATGGAGTTATGGATTTTAGAAGTTGAGGAAATTTACTTATTCAATGATGAGGACCAAAATGGACCTATAATGTTTCCTCATGGAACATGACTTTGCAAGTAGAATTTAATCTTTCTTAAATAATAAAAGTTGAATAAGACATATTAAAATTAATCATGAAACTTGGATCATCTTCATATCATAAAAAATGAGGAAGTTATGGTTCTTGGAAGTTGACCTTCTATCTAGGGCACAAACAAAATGACCTATAATCTTTCACCATATAAAAAATGACTTTCCAAGCAAAATAAGCTCTTGAGGCCAAAATTAAAGATGTTTGTAATGTCATCAAAAGTAACTATAATCTTGGACTAATTTTCATATGACAAAAATTGTAGGAGATAGGTTCTAGGAAACCCTAGATTTGACCAGTTGACTTTTCTGGTCAACTTCTTTGAATCAACTTACACACTTGAAGTTCCTTTGATCTTAGGGGATCATGGAGGATCATATATGATTATTATTGAAGAAACTTGCTTAGGAAGACACACAAGATACCTAGATGAATTAGGGCTTCTTGACAAACAAGCTTCAAACTCTTGATGAATTCTTGATCAAAATGACAAATGAAGAACATTTGGATCCATCTATGATGTTTAGAACCAATATGGACCTTTGATTTCTTGATCTCTTGCATTGAGGGTCTCAAACCCTAGTTGCGGGGCTTGGTGGGGCACACATGAACACACACACTACCTACAAAAGAAACAAAGTTATACTAGACATATTTTTGTATTTTGGTTAGTAAACAAAGAAAATAAAGTATGATACAATCATGTATGCTTGGTGATCTCTCCCAATGCAAACCCAATGAATGATAGGTAAGGAGAATACCAAGGTGTGATTCCAATACTAATGTAAATTTATGAGATGACATGAGGGATCTTAGGGGTCAAAATTGGGGTCTTACGGGAACCAAGGTAGGACAAGTGTGCCTTGGATGTAGCTAATGTCTAGCCAAGTGGCTGCCATCAAAAGAGAAGCTTGACAAAAAGAAAAATAGAGAGAGGGAGGAATTTGACCAGATTCTCTCTCTCTCTCTCTCTCTCTCTCTCTCTCTCTCTCTCTCTCTCTCTCCTCTCTCTCTCTCTCTCTCTCTCTCTTCTCTCTCTCTCTCTCTCTCTCTCTCTCTCTCTCTCTCTCTCTCTCTCTCCCTCTCTCTCTCTCTCTGCTTGTTAATGTTATCCTCCCTCTCTCTAATAACCAGCGTCACCGGAGATGACGAAGTCGGCGGCCCATGATGGCCGCCACCGTCTTCTCCGGTCACCTCACCGGAAAAAAAAACTACCTAGATACAAAAATGGCCAACACTACCCCACCCTAAATTTGGCCATAAAATATGAATCTGGCCTTAGTTTTTGCTAAAACTCCTCATACACCAGGATCCAGACCACATAATGCAAAAAGTAAAACCAAACATTTTAAACTAAAACTCAAGTACACATTAAATAGTGGAAGGCAAGGTGTATTAAAGCATAACATAGCAACCACACACGCAAAAATCAAGCAAATGAGCTTCGTCGGAGATGATGAAGATTACCTCTAAATAAGCTTTTCAAGAATTTCTTTTAACTCATTGTTGTGTGCTCTTATGTTCCTTGTTATTGCTCTGTGTACTTGGTAATGTGAGACTGAGTATTTGGTTTTGAGCTCAATCAAATAGAGCTCCAATGCAAAACTCTATTTGAATAGGGGAATTGAGCTTTAGAGTGTAGGTTGGGGTGTATTTTTCTACAGGGGTACGGTGATATTAACTTGATGAAAATTTAGAGATATTAAGGTGGTTTATATAGTGTGAGGAGTAGTGATATTGGGATGAAAAATGGAGGGAATGAGTGAGATAAGAAAAAATGATTTGGGGGGGGGGGGGGAATAGAGAGCAATCCGCGTGACTTTGAGATGAGAGGTGAGGGTTGATTGTATGAAATAATAATGCTAAGGTTGTGTTTCTTTGGATTGAATTAGTGTTTGTTGTGTATGAATGGATTTGAATGACGATATGGTTGATGTAGGTTTGGCATGCTCACACGTTTTCTTTTCTTTTGATTTGTTTGTTATATGGTATGTGTAAATGGTGAGGATGTATATGGTTTACTGACATCTTCATAACAACCTTCCTTGTGATCCGTGTATGTATGTGGAATCATGCTAGTGTTGTAATGTGTATGGTTACAGTTTTTTTTTGCATTTATTGCATTGAGTCATCCTCTTCCTTTTTTTGTGTGTGAAGGAGAAGAGCGATCCAAAACGCAGCGGAATTTAAAATTTTCTCCTTTAGTAATCCTTACGAATGGGCATGATCAGTGATAGAATCGTTACCTCTTGTGGCGATTGAAACCTTTGATACAGATCTATGGAGCGATCACAAATGTTGAATGGTGACAACGCCTCTACTCAGTCCACACGAATGAATTCCTTCAATCTCAGTGCTAGCTGCTATGAATGAAGGCTTTGAGTGAGTGAGTGAGAGAGAGAGAGAGAGAGAGAGAGAGAGAGAGATAGAAATGAAATTACAACTGCACAAATGCTTATACACAAGGGTTCTATTTATAGAACCACTTGTGTGGGCTGCAAGCTAAAACACTCACTTAAGTGTATGTGTCCCATATCTTATAATATGCCAAAATCACTTAAGTGCGTGGTACCTTACCATATTTCGTATTCTACTTAAGTACACTGTACCTTACGATGTTCTACAATTCACTTAAGTGCACCGTACCTTATGGTGTTCCTTAGTTACTCTGTCTCTCATCAATCCGTCCTTTTGTGTGTGACCCTGTAGGTTTTTGCGGCATTGGCAATTATATCAAATCATGTATTTAACATAATAAACAGTGAGCGGTATCTAGCAACACATCACTGCTACCCAAGACACGAAAATGTCATGTGATATGACAAATCCTTTTGTGATAATACTTATGTTTACAATTACCCTTTTACCCTTATGTCGATATTGAACACAAGGCATAGACCGTGTTGTAAGACCCTAATTTTGACCCTAAGATCCCTCATGGCATCATAACATTGCATTTACATTGCCTCAAGGATCATTAGCATCTTGGCTCCTTACCTTTGGGTGGGAACTTTTGTGAGTTGGTTTGAGATCACCAAGCATGCTTGAATTATATATTATTTCTTTTCTCATTTTTTTTCAATAACCAAAAGCACAAAAAAATATGTCACTAACATCTCTTGTTTGTAGCTTGAGCAGTCACAAGGTCTAAAAGCTTCTAGGAGATCCTATGTGCATTGATATGGCCAGGAGAAGATGAGAGCAAACATGGCAATAGTTCCCAAAATCTCTCATCCATCAAATATGCCTCCTAAGTGTCTCAATTCATAATTTTTGATCAAATCAAATCAAGGGGTTTGAAGCTTGTTTCTTAAGGAAACCCTAATTCATATGTTCATCAAATGTGCCTTGCTCATGAAGCAATCTCAACCTTTGGTCAAATGAAATCAAGGGAAGCCCTTTAATTCATCATTTCATGCATATTTGAACTTATTTGAGTGTCCTTAATCATCAATTCATCAAGATGTGAGGCATGGACTTGAGAAGTTGATCAGTCAATTCATCTGACTATTTTGAAATACACTGAGACCTAACTTTTGATGTGTCTGTCAAATGGAGATGACCCCAAGATAAAAAATGTTCTTAAGAACCATATGAACAACTTTCATGTTCATCAAAAATTTATTTTAAGCTTGGAAGGTCATCATCCATTCCAAAACATTATAGGTCATTTTGACTGAAACCCTAATTTTGGGTCAACTTCCCAAGGACATGACTCCTTCTTTTTTCATGATTTTGAGGTGGGATCAAATGCATTGGAAATCTTAATATGTCTAATTAAAATGTTATGTTGAGCAAAAATTCAAAATCTCAAAAGAAATACATGTGATAATGCAAAACATTATAGGTCACTTTGGACCAAATGCATTGAAATGTGAAAAAGTCCAACTTCAAGTGCCCATAACTTCTTCATCAAAAATCCAAATGATGCAAAAGTTAAGTCCAAATTGATTGCCTTGAAAATATCTATAACTTTGATGTTGAAGATTTTGTCATTTGGAACTTTCATCATTGAGACAGAAGGGCTTGAACTTTGGCCAATTTTGAAAATCTCACATGTGCATGTTTTGCACCCTACACTTCATGGCCAATTTTCATAAATTCACAAGGCCCAAATGGAGTTTTGATCAACATAACAAATGATCCTTATGCAATAAGCTTTCCAACCATTACTCATGAGGTGTTGTTTTTATTTTTGACATAGCATTTTCGAAGGCTTGAGCATAATGGTGCAATTTTGGAAAATCATTTAATTTGCATTGCATGAGCTATTACCATCCAATCTGCACGTCCAATTTACCTTCATCATGCATCAGCTACCAAATCCAGTTGGAATTGGGCCCTCCATGCTCCTGTACAGGCTCATGCATGGAGGCCCTTTCCATTAATGCAAATTTGAAATCATGCATTCAGCATTGCCTTGCCTATAAATACAATGCCATAGCTTCATAATTTCTCAACCTGAAGGCGCCCCAAATGCTGCTAAACTGAAATCACAACCATCACTAAAGGAACTAGCTCATTTTTCTTCAAAATTTTCAGATCTGAACTTTGGTTTCCTCGATCAATTTTTAGATCTTAAAGTTCCTAAACCTTCTTCTCCTTGATCTATAGTGTGGACTGTAAGCAATAACATCAAGGAATTGTGACTCCAAGCCCTGCAAATAAGAGGTTTACCTCAACTGTTATTTTCTTCGAATCTACTTGCATAGTGCTTATCTCTCATTGTTGTTGTGTGATCTGAAGTCCTCTGCATAGAGGCAACATTATTGTGCTTTCAATTTTAAAAAATCATGAAGTTCATATGAACACCACAAATCTTCCATTTCTGATTTCTCTCAATATAGAGATCTAGAATGGATTTAGTTGGTACAGGGGTGATGTATATCACCCTAGCTCTCGATTGATGTCTGGATCGTGTCTTTTGGTTACCATTTAAATCTCTGCAAATTTGGACTTGGCCGGAGAAGACGGTGGCGCTGACCACCGTCTGATCTCCAGATTTGATCTGGATCGTCCATTCATTTTTCCAAATGCAATCTCATACGTCCAACCTTATGACTTATTTAATGGCATGGTGTATTTCATTTGACTCACGCATATGGTGAACACGCGCTTCTTGGCCGTGTGATGATCCACGTCAATTAATGAAGCTTCATCAAGCGGTCCACGTTTTTCCTTATTTTCTAATTTCTGATTTTCATTCTTTTATTTCTTTTAATTCCATTTATTTTTTAAAAATTCATATCTCTCTCATTATTGGTCCAAAAATTATGAGACAAATTGCATTTTTCTCCTTTTAATTTCTACTTTCTAAAAATGAGTTTTAATATTTTTTATTTTAGCATTTGACATATTTTAGTAATTTTCTCTTTTCTGGTTATTTTTTATTCATTTAAAATAGTTTTTGATATCCAAAAAATACAAAAATATTTTTCCAACCTCTTTGAATGATGATAGATCTATGAAAAATATTCTCATCAATTTATTAATTGATTTGAGATTTATTTGAGATTTTAGTTCAATTAGGTTACTTTTTATGCATTTTTAATTGATTTAAAATAGTTTCTGACTTCTAAAAATGATGAATTTTTTTGTCAAACTTTGTTTGACCTTGTTGAACTTGGGATAATTCACTTGGACTTTTCAAAGTTGATTTGAAATGAGTTTGAAGTCTGACCTTTCTTTATTATTTTAATTCAAGTTTTATTTTAATATTAAAAAATGCCAAAAATATTTTATTTGTTTCTTGACTTCTAATCTTCATCTTGCTTCTGTTTTCTATTATTTGACCTTGATCTTCTTTATCTTTGGTCAATGCTTGTTGATTATCTCATTCCATTTCCATTAATGTACTTTACTTCTTCATCTTTTTCTTCTTTTTGATCAATGAGTTAAAGATTGGTGGTTAGCATTGATACATGGAGGTTTAATCTTCCTTGATTCAAATCTAATTCATCTTGAATATGGATCAAGTGAATGACTTTGCATTAAGGATAGGTTGCTTCCTAAATCATGCAAAGAACCTAAATCAATACAAGATCATTTCTTATCTTCTTTTTGGCATGGCAAGTTGTTGGAGTTTGATTCACTAATCAAAATATCTAACTTGTGTTGTTGCCTACATTATTATTGATCGGCCTCAGATAGCTGTGACTTCTACATAAGTCCAATTACAATTGCTTAACATATCGCTAAATTGCATTATGGCACACTAACTATAACACTAACCATTAACCATTAACATTTAATTCTTGCTCTTTACATTTATGCAATTTACTATTCTTGTACATATTATTCATTTGCTTTTTCCTTTGCTCATTTGAGCACATGTTTATGTTAATGCAATTTGCCTTTTGCTCACTTGAGCACATAATTGTGTATATATTATTGTGCTTGTATTTTGTTTTGATCATTATGGACCAAATGCAAAAAATGGACAAATGGACTTAGTTTCTAGGACATTCCCTATGCAAAATTGGAGTAAAAGGACCTTAATGTTGAAGATGGATTAGAAGGACTAAACCACTAAACTCAATATTTTCCATTCTTGATTTGCTTCATGGAACTTTTTGATGTTCTGTGCTTTTGTGCTAGGTGAATCCTATTTGAGCCAAATTGAAGAACCATTGCCATGTTCATCCAAAGTGAAAGATACAAGAGCCATTGGAGATCTTCTAAGAGCTTGTTTGATTATGTTGATTGCTTGAGCTTACACTTATTTTGCTTGCATATTCCAAAGGATGGGAGCTACTTGGATCATCAATATGATCTTAAGAGAGGAACTCCATTTGTGGTCTTGTTTCTTATCCTTTATCTCTTGTACGATTAGGACCTTAGCCATTCTTCTTCTTCCCTCCACTCTAACCCAAGCCAAAACTTTTGTGCAAACATTTAACACTTCTTTTCAAACATTAGAAACCTAAGCATTATGCTTTTGATTTTCAAACTTTCTTTTCATAACACTTATTTTGAATGGAATCTTTAAGTCAACTTTGGCCATACTTTTGTAAATACTTTTCATTGGTAAATATAACCCATTCAAATACTTTTGTGGTTTCAATGGCCACTTTCTTAATCAAAACTTTTTCATAACCTTAGCTATTAGGTTTGAGTTATCCTTGAGGTAGATGTAATACTCACCTATATCCTTAGTGATGGACAATGAGTCTTCCATGCTTATTATAGGGTTAACCCCTCACTAGCATGTTGAAGCTATCCTCACATGGTGGAATTGTGGTTTTAGGTTGAGTTTTCTCCCTTGGATAACAAAAGACCTTAAGGCTTTTGGACCAATCAATTCACCAACCTGTTTTGAAATTTTTACCCCGAACTACGAGGTTTTGATCCTAATCTTTTTAAGATGGTACGTAGGCAATGGGTTTATCCATCCGAACACAAAATTGTAAATAACTTGTACATTCTCTTCTAATCTCTTCAATCATGTTTGCACAAATAAATTTTCACAAAATACCAACCTTACAACGAGTGTGAAAAGGGCTCCCTAGGAGTACCTAGGATGTTTTGGGTGCTTAAAACCTTCCCATTGCATAACCAACCCCCTTACCCCGATCTCTGACATTTTTACTAGTTTTTGATTCGATAAAACTTTTAGGTTTTTGTTCGCTTTCTACCCATTCCTTTGGATAAATAGAAGTGTGGTGGCGACTCGACTTGTATGGTTTACCTTGGATTTAGTCAATATCTCTAATGGTAACGAATACCCCGCTACACGTGTCATCCTTGTCTAGTTCAATATTAGGCCCGTAGACATTTATCCTGTTACGCAGGATGGGCAAATTCCATCTAGGTTACTCATGTTCCTTAGCATGCTTCGTGGAGTACCCATCAACTGTCTTTATGGTCATCCAGTTATGGACAAAATTTGATCAGCAATAAGGCACTCGAATCTACATCTAGGGTCCATAGTGGTTTCAGGTCGAAGAGTGGTATACACCATTATCACCATTAGAATAACTTATGACATTTCGCATAACATTTTATATAGTATTTTCATAGCAGGTCAATCCAGTATAAATATTACTCTTAATATTCATACCTATGTTTAAGACTTGATAACTCCTTATCCATGATCCATGAGATGTGATCATAAGTCTATATATATAATAGTCTTAATGCTTTAATGTTATCCCATTTCACAATAAAGCTCGACTACGGATACTTTAAGAATAATGTCCTTATGTTTAATGGGATCTCATGATTAAGTCACACTTGATACATTAAACGGACTGGTTATTCTAGGGACTTTATTAAACAAACATAATAAAGAAAAAGTCTTTTATTATTAATAAATAATTCGATACAAGTACCAAAAGTATTGACCTCTAGGGCTTACACCAACATTTTGGTATGTTGGCATATGTATGTTGGTATGATGAATTGTCTTAGGTTCACATTTTTTCTTGTTACTGATTTCATTTTTCCTGTTTTGGTTGTAGTGTGTTGTGTTTGATGTTTCACATGGCATGATGAGATGATGGTGAAGAAGGTGATAATAATACATGATGAGGATAAAGGGAGGTGGGGCATAGATGGTCAATGGTATGGACTCCCCCAAAATCTTGGAGACCTCTTTTTTATTCAATATTTTGTACTTTTGTCTCATTAGAAAAGATGTAAAAACAGAGTGAGATTTCTTTATATTTTCGGTAAATATGATGTACCAACTATTTTGTCTAATAAAGTGCCTTTACTTTATTTTGAAATTGATACTTTTATAGTATGAACCAAACTATAATATTTGATTAGTACTAAAACATGATAAAATCAAATTAAAACAAAATCAAGATAAAAGAGCAAAATACCAAAAGGCAATATGAGGATTTTAAAAAATGCACCTCAGCTTCTTTTAATAAAAAATTTAAAAGGAAATATGCAAAATGTAAGAAATGCAATGTTACCAAATTAGATTTATTTCTTTATGAATAACCAATTAAGCCTTTCATAATCCAAATGCTTGACTTAGAGATGCAAAAGAAATAACCTAGTATGTGACATGTGATATGCATGAAGACAAATACAATGCACATGAATGCTTGGGCATGGATGAACATTTGACATATAATGACCATAGGAAAATAAAATTGTTGACTTTATTCATTATATGTAGAGGAATGATCTTTGAGTTAAGGACTATTCATGACCATATGAAATGACCATGTTGATGCAAATGGAAGTAAACTGAAAAAGAACAATGCAATGCAAAATAAAGGAAGGAAAATTTTGGGGTATGACATCTGCCCCTATCTAATTGCCTTAAACTCGGGAAGAGGAATTTCCATAACGTTCGTGCTTTTGGGGTAGAAGTCAATTTGATACAAAAAGACCCCAATAGTTTATCCAAAAAAAATGAGATCAAGTGATTTTATGAAGGATTAACCTTGCTAGGGATACATAGGGATTACCTTTATACTCTAATCATGGCTTCACCCTTTAATGCTTACTTTAATCCAAGAAAGGATAATTTACGTGTTCTTTGAGACTTAACAAAGACCACTATTGAGTTCCACCTGTTGAAAGTTCCTCCGAGAGCTAACAAAGTAAACTTTTAGCGAGCAGTCATTGTAAGAAATCATTTAGACTTAACAACAAACATGTTCAAATGTCAAATACAGAAAGAAATCCTTGAGAATTATCAAAAACAAATTCCAACAAAAAAACTATCGGAAGATCCTCCAAGAACTAATGAAGTAATCTTTCCGCTAACTGTTATTCAAATTTTTTTCCAAGAACTATCGAGAGTTCTTTCATCTTTAGTACATGAGGATGGAAAGAAAATTTCTTTAGTTTTTTTTAAATGAATCACATGAAAAAATGCAACTTGTAATCATTGAAGATACTTCCCAGGAATCATCAGCGACACCTTTCATGATAATAATAAATGCAAGACCCTTGGAGAATTAACCAAGTGACCTCCCACATAATCAACATTTGAACGGTCTTTCGAGAATTGACCGAGAAAATTTTCAACTCAAGCAAGTACAAACAAACTCTTGGAAATGTAAAACATGCAACTGGCTTTTATTGAAAGATTCTTTGTGAATTGACGAGGCAAGATTTTTAAATAACAATCATTGAAAATATCCTTCAAGAACTAATGAGGTGACCCTCTCATTAATCATCATTCTTAAAATTCCCTGAGAGTTAACCAAGCTTTCAAATAGCCATACTAAAAGACATTTTTGATTTTAATGGAATGAAGAATGATAACCATTAGAAGATTCCCCACGACCTATCACATAAGACTTCGACTAGACATCATAGAAACACTTTTTCGTGGATTAGCAGATACCACTTTCATTTAAAAACTAATTAAAAGATCCTCCAAGAGCTAATGATGTGAGTTTTAAACTAAAAATCCTTATCCGAAAGCCTTCTCCGAGAATTAACAGAGCCGAATTTCCACTTTGCTTCATTGAAATATCCTTTGGTACTCACGTGGAAACTCATGACCAAGAATAAATATGAATGATAAACAGGAACCATGCTGCCAGTAAAAGTTTTAAAAAAATTGATTGGTAGAAAATGGGAGATCCTCTAAGAATTAATAGAGTAATCATTCTAAAATAAAAAAAGAGTTTTCCTGAGAATTAACAGAGCAAAGCCTCAAACGATTACACAACAACCAGAAGATGCCTAGAGAATTAACGAAAAATAACATTCTGCAAAAGATAATTGAGCCTTTCTGAGAGTTAACAACTAAGATACTCAACATAATATCATTGGAACCGTGTGAGAATTATCAGAGTAGTATCTGATGGTAAAAAACACTAGAAGATGTTCTGAGAATTAACAGAGATCAAGCTTCACAAAAGATAATTGAGTCTTTCTGAGAATTAATAGATAAGACGATCAACATAATCGTTTGAAACTCTCTGATAATCAACAGAGCAGTAACTTAAGTAAAAAAAAAGGAGATTCCCCAAGAATTAACGAAGTAACTTGTTCATCTGATGGAAAAATAATCCAGAAAAGACTCCCTCGGGAGAAGGTTTACTGGCAAAGCTCTACAAGGGAGAAGCTCCTGAGAGACCTTTTCTGCTTGAGGAGCAAAAAATAGCATACACACTGGGTAATATCATTATCAACATTATGGAGACATGACTTCTCAAATATTTTGATAACGACAAACCTTGCTTCATAGCTAAAGTCGGATTAACAAAAAGATTGATCAAGGTTAAAGCTCGTGAATGAAGTTTCCAACAAATGATCAAGTCTTGGTGGATCACATGAAGATTCAGGCTTTCACATGGATTAAGGTAACACTTGAACTCTAGATAGTTATACAAGTGTTCACAACATGTTGCATTCATATCACAATCATTGAAAATAATTTTATGCATCAACAAACCACCACACTTCATTTTATAAGTTATTTTTCAAAACTGTGTTAGAGTAACCGGTTATCACTTTTAGAGTAACCGATTACTCTGAGTAATTTTCAAATATTTTTTTAACGTTGGAACCATGTAACCGGTTATCCAATTTAAGGTAACCGGTTACCTCAAGAAAATTTCAAATTATTTTGTAACGTTGAATGCATGTAACCGGTTACCCTATTTTAGGTAACCGATTACCACTGATCCAGAATGAAAAAATATTTGCATCTTTTCATGAAAACTCTTATGGTCTCTTCATCATGAAACATGGTAACCTTTGGATTATTGCATTCATCTGAGGAGGTGTTTTAGACACTATATAAACATCATTTTTCAGATTTCAAAATTACCTCCTTGCAAAATTTTAAATCATTTACACACATTCTCTCAATCTTTCTAAGTGTTCATCCACATTTTCTTAAGAGTGAAACTTTGCATAAACCTTCATTTTTCAGCATCATAGTTTCATTCTAATTCAAAAAACACTTGTATAATTATTGTGAGATTTGAGTGTTACAAAGGAGAAGATCAATTATTTAATTGATATACTTCAATTTTCATCTATCTCATCTTATACAAATTATTCAGAATTATATTCTTTGATTACAACTTATTCTTAGGATTGTTAAGGATAAGTTTGTAAGGTTTATCCTTGTTATCCGGTGTGTGGATACAAGAGGTCCATTTGTGAGAAATTGAGTCTCGATTGGACTTTAAACATTGTAAATCCAAGAGGATTGTTCTTGGTGTGTTAGAATAGATAGAAAGGCCTTAAGGTGTCTTGTGTAGGAATCTAACATTTTAGTGAAATTCTCTTTCGTGTTGAAAGGGGAGTGGAGTACTCTCAATCTGTGAGGGGAACCACTATAAATCTCTGTGTCATTTACTTTCCGCACTTTACCACTTTTTCATCACTTAAGCAACTCAGAAAGTAAAAGTCATAAACCGTCAAAAATCCGGAAAATACTCTAAGTGCCTCATTCACCCCCCTCTAAGGCACTCCTTAAACTTACAAACATGAATTTGAAGAATGACTTACTGGGAAATAATCCTGAGAGCACATGCGAGTATGAACTCGCTCAAAGTGATATCGTCGACTTCAATTGAGAACTGTCCTGGATACTTGTGATTGACCCTGGATCCTGAATTGTGTTATGTATGTTTGATCTTTGGTATGATATTCCATTTTAGGTGGTAATACCATGCATGGAATGATGCACGGAGATGCAACTATTTGACTGAATTTTGTTTTTGGATGAAGCTTCTCGTTGCGATGGGAGTGCTATGCATGTAAGTACATAGGTGTAGTGGTAAAAAATTGAGATTAAGCTATTGATTAACTTAACTCAAAAAGTAAGAGTCGCCACCGCGCTTTTATCATTTCCAAAGGAGAGGGAAAAAGTACGAACAAAACCCAAAGAAGTTGTTTTTTAAAAAACTAATAAAAAGAGATAAGGGTCTGGGGATTGGTTATGCAAAGGGAAGGTATTATCATCCTAAACATCTATAGTGCTCTATCGGAACCTCTTTGAAAATCTGTGCATTTTGCCTTAAAATGGTGTTGTTTGCAAAAGATTGGAGAGATGAGAAGAGAAATGTTTTTTTTATGATTTTTGTGTTTGCCAAGACTTTCTGAGTCTCATGCCTACGTACCAACAAAGTGCAATGGAGGACCAAAACCTCGTAGTTCAAGGTAAAAATAACAAAGATGTTTGTTTTGATTCATTTTTAATTAAAAGACATTTTTTTCATTTTAATGAGAATACTCATCTAGTCACCCACAAGTATGAGAACTTTGCATCACCATAGACAAGGGCTCCAACTTGGATAAAGATTAACAAGTATGCCACTAGCTCTCTTAGGTTGAAAAGAATTGTCGTTAATACTATGGGAATAGGAGAATTATATCTAAACTATGGAAATGACTCATGTCTAAGCTTTTAGAAAAGTTTTAAAAGAAAAAGTGCACAAAGGGCACAAAATAGTTTGAATGAGTTATGCATTTTTTAAGTCTTTTGAAATTGGTATGAATATGCTTACGACGTATTAGCATTTATTAAGAAAAATGTTTTGAAAATCACTTGACAAAAGTCAAGGTTTTATTGAGAAAGTGATTCAAGTTTGAAAACAAGAAAGTTTTGAAAAGAGAGAGGAGATTTTAAAATTAAAGAAGGAGATAAGAAGAAGAGACTATCCTAGAGCATAAAGTAAAATCTAGGGGGGAAAGACTTAACCAATAGATAGCAAGCTTTATGACATAGGTTGTTAGGTTTGTCTTTCGGTGATTGGCTTCTTTTTGGAAAAATAACTATTTTCCAGATATTGAACAAGATGTCCTGACATGTCGCCTCAACATTCTGCATAGTCAAGCTTGTGTTAGTTGTGAGATTTAGTCTCGTTAATTATGCTTTCTACAAATTCTCTGAAGATTTAGTTATTATATTCTATTGCACGTTTTTCTATGACTGAAGAATATCGTATCTTGACTTGTTCACGAAGGAACAATGTCAATACATATTAGGAAATATTTGATTTAATGAGAATTATATATTCAGAAGTTTGAGAAGAGATCTTGGATCTGCTTCATATCAAAGACCGAAGCCCATGCGTCTCATTGCTATTTATAGAGGAGTTCTAAAACTAGGAAGGCATCGAAGCAGTGCATCATTGTGTTATCATTAGGGTTTCGTGTGTGTGATTTGTATGAGCCATTCGAGCATCACTTTGATACTTAAATTGGAATGAGTGTATTGAGTTGTAATTTACAATCCCTCAGAAGCTTTTAAGCAAGAGAGGACTGTGTTTTTCTTTTGTGTGTTAGTGTGTGATTGAGGGAAGTGAGAGGGGTCTCATATATAGGGTTTACCTAGATAGAAACATCCACAACTAGAGTTTAGGAGATAAGTTTGTAAACACTGAGGTTGTTCAGAACTTCAAACTAATTCTGTGATAGTGGATTTCCTTCCTGGCTTGGTAGCCCCCAGATGTAGGTGACGTTGAACCGAACTGGGTTAATAGATGATTATGTTATTTACTGTTTTATTTATCATGCTATTGGTTGTTGTGTGATAATATGCAGACCCTGAGGTAGTGACATCGTGTTCGACATCAGGGATCTACTTGCCAGAATTTCATAAGTCAAGCAAGATTTTCCTCATTTAGATTAAGCCTTAAGCAAGCCAAATAAGCATAGAATAAACCATGCATCAGATGAAACAAGAGTAACCAAGCCAAGTCTTCTAAAGGAGTCAAAAATCAAAGGTACCAGATAAATCCCAAGGTCTTAAAATCATAAACTCCCAAAGCAAGGGTCAGGGTCCTAGTTTTAAGTCCATAACTCCACAACAATGCTAAGGATAGTAACCATAAGTCCATGAATCAAGAGAACCAATTTTTAGGGGTTTTTTCTTTTATAATGTCTTTAAAAGAAAGAGAAGTTCAAATGGATAAAGAGAAAATAGCATAAGCATAAACAACATGATATGGGATGCTAAAATAAAATCATAAAGTAAATAGAAAAATAAAAAGTATAAGATAAATGACATTAAAGTAAAGTTAATACAATACAATGTTAGTAAGTGATATTATTAATCAAAAAAAGGGAAAGACAATTTGTCATTTTTTGGAGAATACTCATCTATTCACCCACAAGTATGAAAATATGGATCTTTACATCACCATGAGAAGGGCTCCAACTTGGACAAAACTAATAAGTATGCCACTAGCTCTCATAGGCGAAAAAGAAACAACATTTTCACACAATACCTGAGGAGTAGGAGACTTACAATCTCACTTATGAAAATGACTTACTTTCAGGACAAATTTAGGGCTATGTTAAGCAATCGTAATTAGAATTATGTAGAAGTCACAACTATCTAAGGCCGGTCAATAATAATGTTTGTGTTAATACATGCTAGACAAAAGATATGTAAATCATTATCCTAAATCTATACCACACAAAAAAGAAAAGAGAATTGATCAAGCACAAAGGCTAGGAGGGTGGTCCATTACATCAATCAATACTTCATGGTACTTAGGAAAAACTTATGCATCAATCCAAAGTACCTTAAATGATCCATGCTCAATTATGAGGTATATTTAAAATGATGAAAGTTCATCAAGCACCAATTCGCACATCATGAACAAGATGGACACAAAGAATCCAACTGATCAAGAGGAAAAGAAAGAGATAAAGAATAAGAGGACAAGAAAGATCACACCAAAATTGGATTAAAGGCTTGACAAAGTCATCATTAAAATTAATCAGCCATTTTGGTGGATTAGGGTTTTCACCCTATCAACATCCAAGATCCATTGAGTTTGATGAGACCAATGATCAAATCAACCATGATCTAAGGCCAACAGAAGACAACAAAGATCAAACAAATATAAAAATGCAATAAAATAAAATAAAATGCAATAAAACATTTTTTAAAATGAATTTTAAAAGGGAAATAAAAGAGAAAATCCATAAAGCCCTTTAAAACACCAAATAAATGGTCAAGAAAATTATGGAAGGTTGGAAATAAAATAAGAATCATAAAATAAAAGTTTCAAAATTTTAAAACCAATTAAAATAAAGGAGAAAAGATAAAATTCAAGAAAAAATAGAAAATAAAATGTTGAAAAATAAAAATCAGATTAAGAAAAATAAAATAAAATTTTAGAAATTATTTTGGTATTTTTTTGGATAAAAAATGAAATTACTATGAATTTTAAAATAAAAAGCAATTTAAAATGAAAAAATAAAAAGAAATAAAATCATAAAAAACACAGCGTTGGATTTGACCTCATTAATCGATGTGGCAGATCCAACAATCCTCAGGCTAGGACGCATGTGCGAAATTAATCAAAATAAAACACGGGATCTAATTCAAATTGGACCAATCAAAACATTTCAAATGTCCAACATGTTTCTAAACTCAGATGACCTGAGATGAACTCCGATCATCTTCCCAGATGGTCCCTCACCAGAGTTTCATCGTTTGGTAATTTCAGAACACGAGACCACCACCAATGTGAATGCCTCTTCATCACGAATTCAACCTCATGCTCCAAATTCATTTATCTAAACTGAGCATGGGGAATTTCAAAGAATTTTCAAAAGTAAGCAAGCCATGGAAAATTAAATTAAATGATGAACATGATCAATCAACACCAGATAAATTAGGGGAAAGCATCAGAGAGTGAAGGACTACATTGTGGTAACTTGTTTGAGTTCAAATGATACTCATAATTACCTTGTCCAAATGCTGATCAGAAGTTGATGAAACTCGATCTGGTTAGAGCGCTTCAGGAGGTCTTGGAGCTTGGGAATTGTTATAAAAGCTTCAGAGAAGATCAAAGGTGCTAATGGAATCAATAAATTGGATTGAAACAAGTTGGAATTCAAAACACGATAGTTGAACTTTTCTGTAAAATTTCAGATTGAAGCAGGGATTTATTGGCTCTCAAAAGCTTGTAAATAAATGCAATAGCTTCCTCTATTTATAGGGAATGTGTTTGGATCCAAATACGCTTGGAATCAAGCTTAATTCGTGCAAAACGAATTTGATCAGAATGTTTGAAAATGTGACTTGTAATCCATCAAAACTCAGCCAAATCATGTGTTTCAAGGATCAATTAACTTATGAAGACTTGATTAAATATGTTTAGGTCCAAAACGCATGATAATTTTGCTTGTAATTGAGAACTAGTGAAGTGCAAATTCAGACCATGGTGATTTCTTCAGTTCCAAGTCACCATGTTCAACTCAATGGGGCATCTTGCTCATGAGGATTTTGATCCTATTCTTTTTGCAATATGTTGACATTAGAACAAAGATTAAAATGTGCCAAGAAAGGTTACATTTGGATGCTTGAGCATAAATTTGTGACATGTTGAAGTTGGCACAAAAATCCGGTCATGTAAGTTAGAAAATTCTAAGTCCCAAATGGCTGAAAATGACATGTAATGTCTCAAAGAATTCCATGGCCTTCCAAGCATAATTTGACTTTGATCCTTCAAGAAAACTTGTAGAGAGCATCACAAATGATATTGTACAAAAATAATTAGCCTTATATGTTAAAAAAATGAAGAAGTTATAATCCTTGAAAGTTGAGAAAAAGTCACTTGAAAATAGGTCAAATTTCACTGAGTCCACAAATGACCTATAATGTCTCCAAACTTTTGATGATCCTACAAGCATAATTGGCTCTTTCCATATGAATATAAGTTGTATAAGATATTAATAAGAGTTATATTAAAAAAATAAGCATTCAAAAATGTTGATAATTGAAGGAGTTGTGATCCTTGGAACTTTGACTTCAAATATTGACTTTTTGGTCAAACCTCTTGGAATAAACTTGTGCACTTGGCCTTTCCTTGCATTTAAAGGTACATGGATGATCATATGAATTCAAAATGAGGTGTCTTTAAATATATCTTAATTGCATTGCTCAAAGTTTGAGGTAGTTTGTTGAAGAAGGCATGGAAATAAACACATGAACCTTTGACTTTTCTTGAGAAATAAACCACAAGACCTTGAGATGATCTTGATACAAATGAGATTGAAAGATGATTAAAAACCTTAGAGATCATGCGTTGAGATATATCCCCTTAAGAATCAATAGGTTACCATACTTTGCTGAGGAATCAAATAAAAACCTAGTTGAGGAACCATGATTGATGCTCTTGATGAAAAGCCCTACCTTGCATAATAAACTTAAAGAAAACAAAAAATATTTTTGCTATTTTGATTAGTGGTTATGTAAGTAATAAACATATAAACACAAAGGTAAAATACCAACAAAAATGTGCTTGGTGATCCCTGCAAAAAACAAATCCTAAGGTGAGAGGGGGGAGGATCAAGATGTGATCTTGTTCATATGCAAGAATGAAAATGATATGTGGCATATTAGGGTTAAAAATTAGGGTATGATAATATGCATATTAATAATTGATAGCGTTGTGTTTTATGAATCCTCTTGTTTTGGTCGGAAAGCCATGCATGAAGTGATGCATGTGTTAGACGTGGGAATGCAAATGATATAATTTTTTATTTAAACTTCCCGTTTCGGTGGGAAAGTTTATGCATGATGAAATTTCCTGTTTCGACAGGAAATCTAGGTATGCATGTGATAATGAAGACATTTTTTTATGAAACTTCCTGTTTCGGTAAGAAATTGATGAAATTTCATGTTTTGGCAAGAAAGTTATGCATGCATGTAGATGATTGGATTTTTTGGAAACTTCCCATTTTGGCGGGAAGGTTATGTATGCAATTCAATGCATGTGAGAACGCAGATGTTTGAAAAGATTTTTTTTAAACTTCCCATTTTGACGGGAATGTTATGCATAAAATGATACGGGTAATGCATATGAGAATGAAGATGAGTATCGGGTATTTTTTGGAATTGGTCTCCCTTTTTTTAAGGTGAGATTTTGTAGGTACCAATGTCATTTGGATTTGGATTTATGATGATGCCAGTAGGGTGGACTTTTGTTTTGGGAGACCAATGGAGATTGGAATTTGGTTTTGAGGATGCTAATGGGGTTGGACTTTTGGTGAAAGGATTTGACATCCTGACACTTGAAATTTAACGATGTTATGATCATAAGATATATGCGAATGCTTTTTGTAGCCCAAGTTTGATCCCTTGCTGATAAGTTGGGTATTGGTTCCTGAGAGAACCTCAATTTCTTTTCCTTATATGCCATGACGACCTATAAATAATGAGCGTATCGGCATAATCCATGCATGATGATTGTGCTTTTTTTCTACCCTAAGTCTTTTTGCTGAAAATGTGATATGATGTTGTGTTAGTGAACTTTCTAGACACTTGCTTTGAACTCAACGATTGCTAATGTCTGGCACAATTTGTTTGACTAACTTGAAAGTATGGAGAGAACATGCCCTTTTGTAGCTTGTTCTCCCCCAACATATAGGGTCTTTGAAGGAATTTTCTCAAAAGGAAGCTTTGGGAACGATTATACCATGACATGGTCTGAGCCAATTTGCCTTAGTGTCCGAATCTTGGATTAATTTCCCCTTCCCGAGTCTTTGAGGGACTTTCCTCTGATTAACCAGTCCTAGAAACTATTTGCTTTGGATCAACTTATATTTGGACGTATGGTTACATTGTAGTCTTGAGATGATTTTCCCTTGTTTGAGCATTTGAGAGATTTGTTTTTGGCTAACCGACTCTTGGAGTGGTTGATTTTGTTTCACTCTTGGAGTGAATGACCCCTAATTGAGGTTTTGAGGGACTTTCCCCAAATTGACTGAGTATCAAAATGATTTGCCATCTGATCGACTGATGCTTGGAGATTTGTATTTGGCTGGCCAGTCCTTAGGTCACCATAATAATTGGATGCCATGCCCCTGATCCATATGATTATGAGGTATTCTTGACTTGGGTCAACACCCATGATTGTTCAAGTTCCTCTTTGATTGCTTCTTTGAATTTCCTTGATGCCAAGTACTCGCTTGCAAATAAAATTATTCATTCAAAAATGGTAATTTTAATGCGATATTCATGCAGTTTTGAAAAAATCATTTATTGGAATGATGTGATAATGTGTGAATTTTGGACCATTGGTCCAAACATAGTGTTTATTTCGCTAGTGTATGAAAGATACAGCGAGAATATGCCATAAAAGTAGAAGATTAGCAAATCTTTAGGAGTTAGTTCACGTAACCTTGTTGTAGTATGCTTTCAGAATAAACATGCTTCAATTAGATCTTTGAGGGTTGTAACATGGCTTGGTTCATGGTTTGTTAAACAAGGATATAAGGCTCAAATTTTATTTTAACCCACCCTTCTTCATGATGATCTCCAGTCCTACGTTCAATTATTTCGAAACATGCATTCATCTTCCAAGAGAGTTCAACGATGTAAGAGTGAAGTTGACGATTCAACATTTTCTTGAAATAACAGTCACCTCATTTTGCTTTTGCCACGGATATCAATGACCCTTTTATTATTGATATGTTGGTCATCTGATTTTGTTTATTCTTTCTAAGGATTTAACAACTGCTTTTAATTCTTTTTTGCTTTGATCCTTGATTTTTGCCTGGCCGCTTTTCGAGGCTTTTAGTCCATCGGGATTGCCCTAACTTTTGCCTAAGTTGCCTCTTTGGGTGTTCGACTTAGTAAGCTTTTTTCTCTCTTTTTTTTATAAAAAAATTTCTGAAGGATTGTGACT
Source organism: Lathyrus oleraceus (assembly GCF_024323335.1). Classification (NCBI taxonomy): domain Eukaryota; kingdom Viridiplantae; phylum Streptophyta; class Magnoliopsida; order Fabales; family Fabaceae; genus Lathyrus; species Lathyrus oleraceus. The sequence goes on from NC_066581.1 coordinate 523,126,481, forward strand.
ACCATGTTATCGGTCATTAAGGAACAATCCACATAACTTTTGAATTTTGCATGGTTCCTTCAACACTTCAGGACGTGTGTGAAGAATGGAAAGTGGTTGATCCCTAAATGGGATGTATTCTCTTGCAATTCAAATACATAGTCAGATTAACTGAACACTACCCTGCCCCGTGTTAAGCGTAAATGTTTTTACATTTGAAAGAAACACCTACTTCTAGGTTCAAAGTGGTTAACTAGGGACTAACTCCTTATCTCTCTAATGTTTGGGGATTTGAAACAATACTAGTACATCATCAGTAGGATTTTATCCGAAAGCATACCATTAGCAATTATGGATATTTCACTTTCATCATCCTCCCTCCAATCTTTGCTAAAACAAGAGTTTGAGAAAGAAACTGAAGTGGAGAAGTATGTGTTTATGCTTTGTAATAAATAAGAAAAAATGAGTGAATACGAAAAGATTCGTTTAAAACATGCATGCTCATTTCATTAATCAATACCATTAATAAACAATAATGTCTAATAACAAGTAGCATTTAACAGGAAGGAAATTACAAATGCAAATGATAAATAGTCATATGATCAACAACTTTGAGGACGCACCTTCCTGCATGACCCAATAGCTTCGGGGTACCTAATTTACTGCTTGGTTGACCTCTTTCTGACCCAAAGGTTGATGTCTTCGTCAAGATCAACGAGTAGCCTTCAAAGTCTTCTCTTTTAGCCTTTTCACAAAATGCAATCTTTTTGGACTTATCTCCTAGCTTGTCTTTTTATTCACTTGTGTGGGTGGTGACATCCCAAGTTGCTATTTTAGTGTTTTTGTCAAAGAATAAGGACGTTTCATCTTCCATAGGCCTGGCCTTTTCCTTGTGGTACAGGATCCTGAGTGGTCCGAGAAATTCTTGTCTTTTCTCTTTGGAAGGCCTTTGGATTAAACCATCCACATTTGGGCTTTCCTTCCTGATTAGCTTCTGTAATTTTCTCCAAAAGCTTTCGTACTCCTTGACAGCATGCCCCATGGTTCCGGTGAGGTACCCACACGTACATCTGGGTTGCCTTCTTCAAAGACCAAGCATTTGTATTCAATCAGTTTTGAACTTCACATTTAAATATCTTACAGACTTTAATGGAATGCCCCATTGACCCATTATGATATTCACATTGCACATTAGGATCAAATTCAAGTGGGAATGGTTGTGGTACCAGCTGGAGAGATTTGGTAACTATTAGTGAATTATGAATCAGGTACCATAGAAAATGACCACATGGTATAGGAATTGGGCTAGGAGTAGTGCATCATCTTTCCAATCTTCCTTACGGATATCTCCGGTCTTGGTTCCGATAGCTTTGGGCAGAAATGTACAGTCTTCCTTGCTAATATGGAATCTTGAGAGGCGTTGGTATTGTGACCATTACATGAGGGTATACAACATATGATTGTCCTTTTCCATACTTTGAGCTCTTTCCCTTATTTGGAGATTCCACTCCAGCTTTTTCGGAAGAAGTCATTGGACTGTTCAGGACCAAACCGTTGGTTTTTGAGATACTGGGATAAAGAATCACCACAAGCACTGGTGATACTTTGCCTTGGGCTCTTCATGGCCTATTGATCAAATATTTACCCTTGAGCCGTTTCTTCTAAACATCCGCACTTTGTTGTCAATAAGCTCTTTTACCTTATACTCAATTACTTCTGTGACTGTGTCATACTCTAATGGAAACATAAATATCATATTATAGATGATGTCTAACTCTAACTCAGACCCTGAATCGAAGTTATATGTCTCATATCAGCATCTTCGACTGTCTTGTTTGTTGCTTTCTCCTCTTTTATGGGTGAAAGAGGAGGAAACAACCTCTTCTTAATTGGTCATCAATTATTTATACCCTTATTGACGTATAGAATACTATCACTTTTGATGGAACTTCCAGCCTCTCGCGCAACCTTCTTGTTTCTTTGGTGTCACCTTCACTGAGTCCTGGTCATGGGATTTTTTCCCATGTAATTCTGGGAGCCATAAGAGTATTTATTCGATACTTAAGAATTGTATCGGTATGAGGCACCAACATCAACATTCACAACTTTGCCTTTACTCCCACTAATTTCTGGTTTCCAAGAAGGGAGTAGCCATTCTCTAGGAGGCGCATTTGCAGTAGGGACATAAGTCCTACCCTGGAACTTCGTTGAGCCTTTCCCTTTGTTGGAGGAAGGTTCCTTGGGTTTGTCCCGTCAGACAAACTTCTTGGCTTCGTAGGGATTGGTCCTCTTCAGTTCTTTAGCAACTTCCTTGTCAAACACAGAGTTGCACCTGGGACACAACATTACCTATGAATCTTTCAACTTGCACCGATACAAGAAATCGACTAACTCCTCTTCCGCTTTAGGATATGCCTTCGCTGTTTGATCCTCATTTTTTGGTCTACTATCTTTAGCCGTATCACTAGTGACAATATCGAGGACCATGATGTCCACTGGTTCGACAAAGAAAACATCGGTTTTTGTTTCATTCTCCTTTTCCGAGCGTGGTTTCTACTTATCAACAAACTTGAGTATGCCATCCTTTAGAGAATTTTGCAATAGGTCCTTGAAAAGTACATATTGAGAAGTATTATGACAAAAAAAAATTATGGAATTTACAAAAACCTTTTTTATTTCTCTGTTCTAACGGAGGGACTTTAGTCCCTTTTGGGACAATGATTTGTCCATCAACAACCAACCGATCAAAGATTTTGTCACACTTAATAACATCAAATGAATATGTTCCAGCAATAAATTTTCAATTTTAGGCTCTACGGTATTCTTCCCATTTGAGGGTTTCAGCAGCTTACATGTATAGGTAGGCCCTGGCTTTAGTTCGGATATACTGACCTCATTTTCCTCTACATACTCGTACTCTGAGTCATATGAGTTTCCTATATTGTTGACTTTGACATAAACTACTTTCTTTTTGTTGAACTTTGAAGTTCTTACTTTTTTAGCCATGTCTCTCAAGTATTGGGTGTCTAACTTCTTCCTAATGGAGTAGTTAACCCCCGGCTGCCAGTTCAACTAACTCGTGTTCTGGAACTTAGTAAAACACCTCACTTTCAAGGTTCTAAACCTATTGAGGTAACCTTCAATGCTTTGAACCACCTTTCTCTTTATGGTGACTAATATTACATTGCCCCATGTAGAAATGGTCGGGAAAGGCCCTTTTCTAGTTAGGCCCACGTAAAGATGGAGTTTGAGGGAAAGGTGGTGAACCATTTAAAAGCGTTCTTTGTCAATAAGTTTCGAAAATACTTGATTTTCAAATTCTCATTGTTGGCTAATTCACTAGCCTCGGTCTGATACCAGGTAACGTGTTCGATGATGGACTAACTAGTGTCACCAACGAACTTGGTGAATTTTGGAACATTCTAGCCCCTAGGCAATTTGGCTTACCTTACATCAGAAAACAAGGATATATAGTTTGTCCTATGGAGGCATACGTCGAGGCCATTCGGGACCAAAATTTATTCGTCGATGTTGGTGATGTTCTCCTATACCCCCATGTTATTCTGTCGGGCTTGTCTCAGGACTTGGTCGACATCTTGGTTACGCTGCACTAGGATCATGTCGAGGCCTTCCTCCCTTTGTTCTTTTTTGGCAATCCTATTTTATGGAGGGTTAACCCCCTGGGGAATATTAGGAAGTGGTGTTAGCGGTGCCCCCAAAAAGTCAGCAATCTTACCCATTTGATGGGTTAATTGTTGATAACTCCTAGTCGTGTTTTCTAGAAGTGGGGTAAACATGTTACCTATCTATTGTGTAATAGTATAAACCATATCATGGTTGCTTTCATCCATTAATTGTCTCATGACTTGGAGAGAGTTATTGGTTAAAGACAACGCATCCTGCGGAGGAAAATACCCTATTCCTTTTGGTGGTTGTACTAGTTGGCCAAAGTTTCCCATTATGGACACTGAAGCCAAATATGGGTTAAAAGGCGGCGATTTTACCATCATGCTCCCTGAATATATTGACATAGTATGGTGCAGGCTTACCATCATTGTAGTTGGCATGCCATACGGTTGTTCCTTTTGAGGCAACGAGAAGCCTAAATAAGGAGGCCTTTGGTATCCTGGATTTTGTAATTCCCTAATGACATTTGGTGTGGTTGACACCTGCGGTGATGAAATCCCCACATTTGGAGGTATAAAATACACCACTTCTTGGCTTATGAATGCAGGCATCTCATTGACTGAGGTTAGAGCCACCAGACCGATGTTTGCCACTCCTAAAGTTCATACAACACAACAAACCACAAAAAAGGAAGACACAAAAACAAAGTGTAAGACACTACTTTTCTACAAACGTATTCGCACAAAAGGGTCCTATTGGCCGTGGCAATTGTTTACTAGTGTTTTTGGTAAACAATAATGAGTTTTAAAGTCTATGAGATTAAATCAAAAAATCCACAAATCAAATTATGCAAATAACTTGTGCAAACACACGTTCGTGTGAATTGAATGTAGCGTGACAAAAGACTTTAAATGAAGTCAAATTGTGATAATTGATAAGGTAAAAATGTATTAAATAAAATTAAATAAAGCAAATGAAAAAGTACATGTTCCATTTAAGGAGACAAAAAGATTAAAAAAAGGTGGACGCTGTGTAAGACCCCAATTTTGGCCCTAAGATCCCTCATGACATCATAACATTTCATTTGCAAAGCCTCAAGGATCATGAGCATCTTGGTTCCCCTTGCCTTTGAGTGGGACTCCTTATGAGTGGTTTGAGATCACCAAGCATGCTTGAATTGTATATCATTGCTTTTATTACTAACCAAAAGCATAAAAATATGTCACTAACATTTCTTATTTGTAGCTTGAGCAATCACAAGGTTCAAAGCTTCTAGGAGATCATCTGTGCAATGACATGGCCAAGAGAAGATGAAAGCAAGCATGGTAATGGTTCCCAAAGCTCTCATCCATCAAATATGCCTCCCTAGCATCTCAATTCATCATTTTGATCAAATCAAGTCAAAGGGTTTGAGGTCTTGTTCTTCAGAGAAACCCTAATTCATCTGTGCACTACAATGCCTTGCTCATGAAGCAACCTAACCCATGGTCAAATACAATCAAGGGAAGTTCTTTAATTCATCTTTTAATGCATATTTGAACTTATTTGAGCATCCTCAATCATCAATTCATCAAGGTATGAGTTGTGGACTTGAGAAGTTGATCAGTCAATTCATCTGACTATTTTGAAATGCACTGAGACCTAACTTTTTATGTGTTGGTCAAATGGAGATGATTCAAAAAGAAAAAATGTTCTTGAGGACAATATGAACAACTTTCATGTTCATCAAAAATTGATTTCAATCTTGGAAAGTCATCATCCATTCCAAGACATTATAGGTCATTTTGACTGAAACCCTAATTTTGGGTCAACTTCCCAAGAACATAACTCATTCATTTTTTATTATTTTAAGGTGGGATCAAATGAATTGGAAATATTAAGATGTCTACTTAAAATGTTATGTTGAACAAAATTTCAAAATCTCAAAGTAAATACATGTGATAATGCAAGACATTATAGGTCACTTTGGACCAAATGCATTGAAAGGCAAAAAAGTCCAACTTCAAGTGCCCACAACTCTTTCATCAAAAATCCAAATTATGCAAAATTTAATTCAATTTTGATTGTCTTGAGAAGATCTACAACTTTGATGTTGGAAGTTTTTTCATTTAAGGCTTGAATCATTGAAACAGAGGGGCTTGAACATTGGCCAAAATTGGAAACCTTGCCTTGACATGTTTTGCACATTGCACTTTAAACTCAAATTTCATAAATTTCCGCACTTCAAATGGATTTTTTCCCAACATAACAATTGTTCCTTACATCAAAACCTTTCCAACCATTACTCACATGAACATGTTTGGATTTGGAAAATGGTATTTTCGAAGAGGTGAATATTTAGGCACAATTATGGAATTCACATCATAACTTCATGCACAAGCCAATGCAGCTCTAATTACACGTCCAAACCATTGGCATTTGAGTTCAACTTGCATTTTCATCCATTTTTGGGCTTTGCACGCGCCTGTACAGGCCCATGCATGAAGAGTCCAAGTTCCATGCACATGAGAATTCACCTTGCTTGCAGCTTGTTTTGCTATAAATAGAAGTGCTCAGCTTCATTCAAACTCAACCTAAAGGCGCCTGAAACCCTGCTGAAGTGATTCCCCAACCTCACCAAAGAAGCTATTTCAATTTTTCTTCAAATTTTTCAGATCCAAAATTCAACTACATCTGGTTGAATCCTTGGATCTAAAGCTTCTAAACCTTCATCCTTCAACTCATTGATCTTCTGTTTTGGCAAAGAAAGCAAGGAATTGAGCTCAAGTTTCCAGAAATCAAGTTTGCTCTTCAACTGGTATTTCCTTCGAAACTCATCATATATTGACCTATTTGCTTGGATATTGTGTTGGCTGAAGTCCTCTCAATAGAGGCATCATGATTGTGCATTTAATTTTTGAAATCCATTAAGTTCATGATGAACACCACAGAACTTCCATCTCTGATTTCTCTCAATATAGAGATCTAGAGTGGAATTGAGTGGCATAGGGATGATGTACATCATCCCAGCTTTCTAAAGATGTATGGATCGTGCATTTTGGTTGCCTTTTGAATCTTTGCAAATTTTGGACTCCGCCGGAGCTGGCCGAAGAAGACGGTGGCGCTGGCCACCGTCCCATTGCCAGATCGATCCTGGACCGTTGGATGCTTTCTCCACTTTATATCACAACCGTTTGATCTTATGACTTTTATTAAGTGTCCATGTGATGCGTTTGACTGAGGACCATGGTGAGCGCGCGTTTAAGATCCATTAGATCTGCCAGGTCAATTAATGAACTGGATCCAACGCCTCTCCTTTTTTCTGATTTTCTGAATTTCCATTTAATTTCTTTTATTTCCATTATTTTCAAAAATTCATATCTTCTTCATTTTAAATCCAAAAAATATGGGACCAATTGCATTAGTCTCCAAATAATTTCTAGTTTCTTAAAATGATTTTTAATAATTTTTATTTTGTCATTTGATATTTTATGAATTTTCTCTTTTCTGGTTGTTTTTAATTCATTTTAAATAGTTTTTGATATTCAAAAAATACAAAAATATTTTCCTAACCTATTTGAATGATGATGAATCTATGAAAAATATTCTCATCAATTTTTTAATTGATTTGAGATTTATTTGAGATTTTAGTTCAATTAGGTTATTTTTGTTCATTTTTAATTGATTAAAAATAGTTTCTGACCTTTAAAAATGCTGAAATTTTTTGTCAAACTTTGTTTGACTTTGTTGAACTTAGGATAAATCACTTGGACTTTTCAAAGTTGATTTGAAGTGATTTTGAAGTTTGACCTTTCTTTTATTTTTAATTCAAGTTTATTTTAATATTAAAAATGCCAAAAATATTTTGTTCATTTCTTGACTTCCAATCTTCATCTCATTTCTGTTTTTGAGTGTTTGACCTTGATCCTCAATATCATTGGTCAACATTTGTTGATTGGTATATGCCATTTCATTTAATGCACTTTATTCCTTTTATTTTCCATTTCATATTCCATTATTCATCTCTTTCTTCTTCTTCTTTCTTCTTTTTTGATCAATGAGTTGAAGGTTGATAAGTTAGCATTGATTAGGGAGACTTAATCTTCCTTGATCCAAATCTAATTCATCTTGATCAATTGATCAAGTGAATGGCTTTGCATTGAGGATAGGTTGTTTTCTAAATCATGCAAAAGGCTTAAACCAATACAAGATCAATTCTCTTCTTCTTTTTGGCATGGCAAGTTGTGGGAACTTGGTTCACTAATCAAGACTTCTAACTTGTGTTGTTGCCTACATTATTATTGACCGGCCTCAGATAGTTGTGACTTCTACATAAGTCCAATTACGATTGCTTAACATAGCGCTAAATTTGCCTTATGGCACACTAACTATTAACCATTAACAATTAACATTTACTTTATGCACTTTACTTTTATGCAATTTACTATTCTTGCACATATTATTCATTTGCTTTTTCCTTTGCTCATTGGAGCACATGTTTATGTTAATGTCATTTGCCTTTTGCCCACTTGGGTATATAATTGTGTATATATCTTTTGTGCTTGTGTTTGTCTGTTTGTTGTGAATCAAATGCAAATAATTGGACAAAATGGACTTAGAATTTAGGACCTTACCCAAGCAAATGGAATTTGAAGAGCAACTAGGCATTGGGCCTTTAGAATGCTATAAATGTCAAAGAGCAACTAGGCCTCCTGCCTTTAGAATGCTTAAAGCTTAAGGATGAACTTTGAAAGGACCATATTCTAAACTCTCTCTTGTCCATTCTTTGATTGTTAATAGAACCTTTTGATGTGTGTGCTTTCTTGTGCTAGGGATTCTAACTTGATCCAAATTGAGGAACCATTACCATGAGCTTCTAAGAGAAAGATCTAAGAGACCTTGAAGAGCCTTATCCAAGAATTCATTGATTATTGATTGCTTCAGTTCATGCTTTGTGTGATTGCTTATTCCAAAGGATGGGAGCTACTTGGGTCATCACTATGATCTCAAGAGAGGAACTCCTTGTGTGGTTTTGTTCTCTTTCCTCTCACTTCTTTTATGCTTAGGATTTAGCCATTCTTCTTCTTCTCCCCACTCTAACCCAAGCCAAAACTTTTGTGCAAACATATAACATTTGTTTTCAACATTAGAAACCTAAGCCTTAGGATTTTGATTTTCAAACTCTCTTTTCATAATACTCATTTTGAATTGAATCTTTAAGTCAACTTTGACCATATTTTATAAATACTTTTCATTGGTAAATATAACTCACTCAAATGTTTTGTGGTTTCAATGGCCACTTCCTTATCAAAACTTTTCATAACCATTAGCTATTAGGTTTGAGTTATCCTTGAGGTTGATATAATACTCACCCATATCCTTAGTGATGGACAATGAGTCTTCCATGCTTATTATAGGGTTAACCCCTCACTAGCATGTTGAAGCTATCCTCACATGGTGGATTTGTGGTTTTAGGTTGAGTTTTCTCCCTTGGATAACAAAAGACCTTAAGGCTTTTGGACCAATCAATCCACTCACTCATTTTGAGATTTTTACCCCGAACTACGAGGTTTTGATCCTAATCTTTTTTAAGATGGTACGTAGGCAATGGGTTCATCCATTCAAACACAAAATGTAAATAAATTTGTATATTCTCTTCTCATCTCTTCAATCATGTTTGCACAAATAAACTTTTACAAAATACCAACCTTACAACAAATGTGAAAAGGGCTCCCTAGGAGTACCTAGGATGTTTTGGGTGCCTAACACCTTCCCATTGCATAACCAACCCCCTTACCCAGATCTCTGTTTCTCTTTTACTAGTTTTTGTTAAAACTTTTAGGTTTTTGTTCGCTTTCTAACCATTCCTTTGGATAAATAGAAGTGCGGTGGCGACTTGACTTGTATGGTTTACCTTGGATTTAGTCAATATCTCTAATTGTAACGAATACCCCGCTACAGAAAAGTGGCGACTCTGATGGGGAGGTTTTGCCTAGTGGGTTTTGCCTACTTTTCATGCTTGTTATATTGTATTGTGTATTTGTTTTGTGACATATTTTTGTGCAATTTGGGATTACTGTATTGTATGTAATGATTGAATTACTTGAATATTAATTCTTTGTATGCTTGGTGATCTTTGTGAGATGAGTTCTATACCCGAACTCGAGTGCACTTAGGATAGGAGAATGGCATAGTCTTGTTGACTTGTGTGGAGTTATTCCTTAGCAAGTTGACTTGCAAGTCCATTCACTTGGTGGAGGTCATGTTGGGATCAATAATGTCACACAAGTAGTTGTGGTTAGACATTACTCTTTCCAATATAGACCTTAGAAGCCAAGGACCTTAGTTTACCAAGCCCATCTTGGCCTATTCTTTGGAGGTAGTGCGAAATTCGTTCAAGTGTAAGATTTGATACGATTGTTACGCGATACTACACTCATAAGAGTCTCTCTTGAGAATAGTTTTGGAATACGAGTATTCGTTTCTCCGATAATATCCAAAGGATGGGATGATGACTATGGGAACCTTTTGTAGAACATGTTTGGCAGGTTTAAACCCTAGTACACTCCCTTTGGGTGGTTCTTAACCGAGACTCCATGCTCGTGATTTGCAACAAACCCTTGATTCATGGTTGATCCGTTCATATATCCTTAATATCAATGGAACTTGGGTGTTGATAAGGTGTAAACCATAATCCACCAAAATGGATGATTGATATTAAAGATAACATGATCCATCCCATGACCTTTGTTTGGTGTGCTTTGTTTGATCCTTGAGTGTGATTGTTGCATTCATGCATTCATGCAACCATTTGCATCCATATCACCAAATAATAAGAAAATTTTCAAGGAACTTAAGAGGTCTATTTGCAAATTTTCAGACATGGAAAGACAAAGAAGGAATACAAAGAAGTACAGTTTCAGACAACCAGACTTGAAAGAGTTAAGGAATTTGACATCTTATGTACTGGATCCCTTGGGTTTCAAGGCTCGTTTTGGGAAGCTTCTTCCTATTCTGACTACTCAGGTGGATGAAGGATTGATGAGTGTATTGGTGCAGTTTTATGACCCTCTGTACCGTTGCTTCACGTTTCCGGATTTCCAGCTTTTGCCTACGCTTGAGGAGTATGCTTATCTTGTGGGCATACCTATTCTGGATCAGTTGCCATTCAGTGGCTTGGAGAGGGTTCCTACTTCTCAAGAGATAGCAGACATGTTACACATAGATAAATCTCTGGTTGGTGCTCATATGACTCTCAAAGGTGGAATTCAAGGTCTCCCTTCTGAGTTCCTCATTGCTCAAGCTACTATGTATGGGAAGGCCATGAGTGAGGATGCCTTTGAGGCCATATTTGTACTTCTCATCTATGGGTTAGTGTTATTCCCCAACATCGACAAGTTTGTGGATGCGAACGCTATTAGGATCTTCTCTACTCTTAATCCCGTTCCTACTCTGTTGGGTGACGCTTATTTCTCTTTGCATATGAGGAATGCAAAGGGTGGTGGTGCCATTGTGTGCTGTTTGCCTCTGTTGTATAAGTGGTTTATTTCTCATTTACCTCAGACGGTCGCTTTCAAGGAGAACAAGGGATGTCTACGGTGCTCTACGAGACTTATGTCTCTCACTAATGATGATATCTCTTGGTACAACCGTGTGCATGATGGTGTGCAGATTATTGACTCTTGTGGTGAATTCTCCAATGTGCCTCTTCTTGGTACATGTGGTGGGATTAACTACAATCCTGTTTTGGCACGTCGTCAGCTTGGGTTCCCCCTAAAGGATAAACCCAATAACATTCTGTTGGAGGGTGTGTTCTTTCAGGAGGGTAAAGATCCCCAAAACTTGAAAGCTAGGATGGTCCGCGTTTGGCGCAAGATCCATAGGAAAGGAAGGAAGGAGTTGGGTCCTAAGAATTGCGTCGCTTTGGAGCCTTACACTGCTTGGGTTAGGAAGAGAGCATCAGAATATCTCATGCCTTACGAGTATCCAAGACCTACACCTGTGGTTATGGCTGGGCCTTCAACCCTCCCTAATCAAGGAGTAGAGGAGTTGAGAGATGAAGACCGTTCACGTGCCTGGATCCGTGAAAGAGAGGAGTTGCTTCAATAGATCAAGGAGAAGGATGCTTTGATAGAGTTTCTTGAGCATCAGGTTATTGATGATCCTGATGATGCATGGACTTCTCTACTTCCTCGGTCTTCCCGGTTTTGGAAGAGGAAGTACGATCGACTCGCCAAAGAGAAGGCAGATATGGAGGAAGCCTATGAAGAGGAAGTGAAGAGGCTTCGTGCATCTTATCTTCCTGTATCCCGAGCTTTAGATGATTGTTTCTAGGGATCCATAGGATGGTCATTTTCCTTTTCTCTTATATTGTATTTTGGTCACCAATGTTGTACTTCTTTGGTGTAAAAATATTTTCCAGATATCATTGATAAGATGTTTTCATATGTGATATAAATATAATATTTCCCGAGATTTGCAAATAGAACTCTAAAAAGTTCCTTTGAAATAAAAAAAAATCATGTGCACAAGCATTGCACGCATCATGTGCATAAGCAGGTTTTGTTCTCGGCTTCTTGTCCTGTGGTCTAACTCTGTGTTCTTCATTTATTTTGAAGACAAGCTGACTCACCGGTACTACACTCGAGCCAACACTTCAAGACTGATGGATCACTTAGAGCAAGAGAACCGAGAACTCAAGGAGGAAGTGGCCAAATTGACTGCCCTAATGGAGGCTTTCATGGCCGCCCAGAGCCAATCGTCTCCAACACCTTCAACTCCTCCCCAGAGGACAATTATCTCTGAGATTGTCTCTTCGACTGTGCCTGCAGCCAGTGCACACTTTTCTCCAACAGCCATGCCAACCCCGTGGGGGATGCCTCCCAACTTCATGCCCGAGGGTCCTGCTCCCACCTTTGCTTCTATGCCGGCATCTAGCCCGGTCCTTGCTGTTCCTCCTCCTGTCGTGCATACTCTGCCCAGAGTAGACGACACCATCTATCATTTTGAGCCGTCTGAGGCCCCCGATGTCTATGAGAAGATGGATGCTATGAATGATCAATTTCTTGAGCTTCGCAAGGAGTTGAAAACTCTCAGAGGAAAGGATCTTTTCGGAAAGTCGGCTGCCGAACTCTGCTTGGTTCCTAACGTGAAGATCCCTGTAAAATTCAAGGTCCCTGACTTTGAAAAGTACAAGGGAAATACTTGCCCTCTCAGCCACCTGGTCATGTATGCCAGGAAAATGTCAACTCAGACTGACAATGACCAGCTGCCCATCCACTACTTTCAGGACAGTCTGTCCGGTGCTGCTCTGCGTTGGTACATGGGTCTAGACAGTGCGAACATCCGATCCTTCAACGATCTTGGCGAAGCCTTCGTCAAGCAATACAAGTATAATGTGGATATGGCTCCCGATAGGGATCAATTGAGGGCCATGTCCCAGAAAGACAAAGAAACATTCAAAGAATACGCCCAGAGGTGGCGAGAGGTGGCAGCACAGATCGTGCCTCCGCTAGAAGAGAAAGAGATGACTAAGATCTTTTTAAAGACCTTAAGTTCTTTTTATTATGAGCGGATGATTGCTAGCGCTCCTTCTGACTTCACTGAAATGGTGAATATGGGGATGCGTTTAGAAGAAGGGGTCAGAGAAGGGCGTCTGACAAGAGAAGAAGGCTCTTCTGCCAAACGTTATGGGGCGTTTGCGAAGAAGAAGGATGGAGAGGCACATGCTGTAACCTCCCATATGAAACCAAGAAGACCCTCTGTGAGGAGGAAGACCATGCGTCCCGCCAGTAACCAGCACCAGCTGGCTCATATAGCACCTATCTTCAGAGATAATCAGCAGTACCAGCAACATAACAACAATCAGCAACCACATCAGCAATATCAACAACAACAGCACCGTTCGCAACAGTAGGCCTACCAGCCTCGAAACAGTAATCAAACCAGCACGAGTTACGAGAGGAAAAGGGTCACCTTCGATCCTATTCCGATGACGTATGCAGAGTTATATCCCTCTTTGATAGAGAGAAAGTTGATTACTCTGAGAGACCCACCGGCTATACCCGCTAACCCCCAGTGATGGTATAAGCCCGAATTGCACTGTGTTTACCATTCTGGTGCTCCCGGCCACGACGTAGAGAATTGCTACCCTTTGAAGACCAAGGTTCAAGACCTTGTGAGGTGTGGTATTTTGTGTTTCGAGGACGTAGGTCCTAACGTGAAGAAGAACCCATTGCCCGAGCATGGGAAATCCGTCAACATGGTCCAAGGTTGCCCTGGAAAATACAAGGTTAAATACGTCAGTCATATCCGGCAATCTCTGGTCGAGATGCATCGTTTGCTGTGTGAATATAGTCATTATAAGCATGATCATGATAAATTCCGAGTATGCTCTGTTAATCGAATGGGTTGTCGCCAGGTGCGCAAAGATGTGCAAGAAATGCTGGATGAAGGAGTCATTGAGATCCTTCAGAATAGGAATGTTGATGAAGATGAGCCCGAAGTCAATGTGATTTCCCCGGTGTTTCGGATACCCGATCCTGTTATCATCAAGTATGATGGTAGCAAGCAGAAGGCTTCTCCTGCTCTGATCATTAAGCCTGCCGAACCAGTACCTTACTCTTCTGAAAAGGCAGTTCCCTATCGCTACAATGCTGTAGCAGTGGAAAATGGGAAAGAGGTGTCCTTGCCTTCTTCGTCTATTGTTAACATTGCTGATGTTAGCGGTTTGACCCGTAGTGGTCGTGTATTTTCAGCACCACTAAAGCCCCAAGCTAATGCTGATTCTGTTGAACGCCCGATTGGGAATGCGGTGAGCACTCCGAATCCGGCACTTGTTGTTAAGACCTCCTCTACATTGAAAACTCCTACTTCTGTTGGCCCTAGTGGCAATGAGAAAGAAGACTGTGATGAGATGATGAGGCTCATCAAAAGGAGCGAGTACAATATTGTAGACCAGCTTCTACAAACGCCATCCAAAATATCTGTGTTATCATTGCTTTTAAATTCAGAACCACACCGAGAGGCTCTGCTGAAGGTGTTGGATGTGGCATATGTGGATCACAATGTCACAATAGAGCAATTTGATAGCATTGTTGCAAACATTACCGCTTGTAACAACTTAAGCTTTTGTGACTCTGATCTCCCCGAGGAGGGAAGAGACCATAACTTGGCATTGCATATATCTATGGGTTGCAAAGACGACGCCATGTCCAATGTGCTGGTGGACACGGGGTCATCATTGAACGTATTGCCAAAATCCACTCTCTCAAAACTATCATATCAGGGGCCTCCCATGAGGCAGAGTGGAGTAGTTGTGAAGGCTTTCGATGGGTCTCACAAAACGGTGATTGGCGAAGTTGATCTCCCAATCAAGATCGGACCAAGTGATTTCCAGATTACCTTCCAGGTTTTGGACATTTACCCATCGTATAACTGTCTCCTAGGCAGACCTTGGATTCACGAGGCTGGCGCCATGACATCCACCCTACACCAGAAATTAAAATTTGTGAAGAATAAGAAGCTGGTGGTGGTAGGAGGAGAAAAGGCTCTCCTGGTTAGCCATTTGTATTCCTTCTCTTATATAGATGCTGAGGATGAAGTTGGAACTCCTTTCCAAGCTTTATCTATTGCTGAGCCGATTGAGAAGAGAACTCCTTCATTTGCTTCCTACAAAGATGCAAAGTTGGCCATTGAGTGTGGTGCAACCGCTGGATTAGGGAAAATGATTGAGTTGGAAGACAATAAGTCCTGGGCTGGCATAGGCTTTTCTTCTGGGGTCTTCAATACGCAAGGGTTATTCAAGAGTGGAGGTTTCATCCACACTGGTCAAGAGGAGGAGGCTGCTGCTATTTTGGAAGAAGATACAGAGGATTTTGGCAATTTCGTCATCCCTGGAGGGGTCTGCAACAATTGGGTCGCTGTGGATATTCCAACAGTTATCCATAAGTCAAAGTAATGTTCACTGTGTTAAAAAACCCTTTTCCCATGCCAAAAGGAGGAGTGATGACATTGTTGGCACATAAATACGATGATATTTTCATTCAATAAATTCATGTTAAATATTTGTTTTTCCAATTATTTTCCCTTTTCGCTTTTTGCATGAAATTGGTGATCACATAAAACCCTAAAAAATAGAATAAAATCAATCTTTTCATCTGCATAATGATTTGCCTTGTTTGAATTCTAAAGCTTTTCATATCCAAAATCATTATGCAGGTTGATTTCTAGACCCATTGAACATAATGACCCAACACCATCTCCCAACTTTGAATTCCCTGTATTTGAAGCAGAAGAAGATGATGTTGAAGAGATTCCTGACAAGATTACCCGTCTACTTGAGCATGAAGAGAAGATCATTCAGCCGCATCTTGAGAATCTGGAAACAGTCAACTTGGGGTCTGAGGATTGGGTGCGAGAAGTAAAGATTGGGGCACTCCTGGAAGAATCTGTTAAGAAGGGGTTGATTGAATTGCTACGAGAATATGTTGATGTCTTCGCCTGGTCATATGAAGACATGCCTGGTCTAGATACTGATATTGTGCAACATTTCCTACCTTTGAAACCTGAGTGCGTGCCTGTGAAGCAGAAGCTCAGAAGAACTCATCCTGATATGGCAGTGAAGATCAAAGAGGAAGTTCAGAAGCAAATTGATGCGGGGTTTCTGGTGACTTCTACATATCCTCAATGGGTGGCCAATATTGTGACCGTGCCTAAGAAAGATGGAAAAGTCCGGACGTGTGTGGACTATAGAGACTTGAATAAAGCTAGTCCGAAAGATGATTTCCCTCTACCACATATTGATATGTTGGTAGATAATACAGCTAAATTCAAAGTCTTCTCGTTTATGGATGGATTTTCCGGATATAATCAGATTAAAATGGCACCCGAGGATATGGAGAAGACAACATTCATCACACCTTGGGGAACATTCTGTTATCGAGTGATACCCTTAGGTTTGAAGAACGCCGGAGCCACGTATCAACGAGCTATGACTACCTTGTTCCATGATATGATGCATAAGAAGATTGAAGTATATGTCGATGATATGATTGCTAAGTTAAGAACGGAAGTTGACCATGTAGAACACCTGTTGAAGCTTTTTCAGCGTTTGAGAAGGTATAAACTTCGTCTGAATCCCAACAAGTGTACATTTGGAGTCCGTTCTGGCAAGTTATTGGGCTTCATTGTCAGCGAAAGAGGTATTGAGGTTGATCCTGCAAAGGTCAAAGCAATATAAGAGATGCCTGCGCCCAAAACTGAGAAGCAAGTCCGAGGTTTTCTTGGCCGCTTGAATTACATTTCCAGATTCATATCCCACATGACTGCCACATGTGCGCCGATATTCAAGCTCCTCCGGAAAGATCAGTCTCATGATTGGACCAAGGATTGCCAGAAAGCTTTTGACAGTATTAAAGAGTATTTGTCTGAGCCCCCGATTCTATCTCCTCCTGTGGAAGGAAGACCATTGATTATGTATCTAACCGTTCTTGAAGACTCAATGGGTTGTGTCCTTGGTCAGCAAGATGAATCAGGAAAGAAAGAGTATGCCATCTACTATTTGAGCAAGAAGTTCACTGATTGTGAGTCTCGATATTCAATGCTTGAGAAAACATGCTGTGCTTTGGCTTGGGCTGCTAAGCGCTTATGCCAGTATATGTTGAATCATACAACTTGGTTGATATCCAGAATGGATCCAATCAAGTACATTTTCGAGAAGCCTGCCTTAACAGGGAGGATTGCCCGTTGGCAGATGTTGTTATCTGAGTATGATATTGAGTATCGAGCTCAGAAGGCTATTAAAGGTAGTATCTTGGCTGATCATTTGGCACATCAGCCTATTGAGGATTATCAGTCAGTTCAATATGACTTCCCAGATGAGGAGATTCTGTATTTGAAAATGAAAGATTGTGATGAACCTACACTCGATGAAGGGCCAGAGCCTGGTTCCAGATGGAGTATGGTATTTGATGGCGCTGTAAATCAATATGGAAACGGTATTGGGGCAGTAATTATTACTCCTCAGGGCACACATATTCCTTTAACAGCAAGGCTAACTTTCAAATGCACGAATAATATGGCTGAGTATGAGGCCTGTATTATGGGATTGGAAGAATGCATTGATCTAAGAATCAAGCATCTTGATGTTTATGGTGATTCGGCCCTCGTTGTTAATCAGGTTAAGGGTGAATGGGAAACGAATCAACCGGGCCTCATTCCATATAGGGATTATGCGAGGAGGATTTCAACGTTCTTTACTGAGGTTGACTCCCATCATATTCCTCGAGATGAGAATCGGATGGCAGATGCTCTTGCTACACTTGCTTCCATGATGGTAGTCAGACTTTGGAATGAAGTCCCCAACATCACTGTGGTGCGTCTGGACAGACCAGCTCATGTGTTTGCAGTTGAAGAAGTAAAAGATGACAAGCCGTGGTATTATGATATCAAGTGTTTTCTTCAGAGTCAGATTTACCCGCCTGGGGCATCTGTGAAAGATAGGAAGACTTTGAGGAGATTGTCAGGCATGTTCTACCTCAATGGCGATGTGCTTTATAAGAGGAATTTTGACATGGTTCTGCTCAGATGCGTGGATAGACACGAAGAAAACCTGTTGATGACTGAAGTCCATGAAGGTTCATTTGGTACTCATTCCAATGGACATGCCATGACGAGGAAGATGTTGAGAGCAGGCTACTATTGGTTGACAATGGAGTTTGACTGCTGCAAGTATGTGAAAAAATGCCATAAGTGTCAGATTTATGCGGATAAGATTCATATTCCTCAGACACTTCTGAATGTGATTTCATCACCATGGCCCTTCTCCATGTGGGGAATTGACATGATTGGCATGATAGAGCCAAAAGCGTCCAATGGACATAGATTTATTCTCGTAGCAATTGATTACTTCACCAAGTGGGTTGAAGCGGCGTCATATGCAAATGTGACCAGGCAGGTGGTCGTGAAGTTTATCAAGAATCAACTCATATGCCGATATGGTGTGCCAGATAAGATCATTATTGATAATGGATCTAACTTGAACAACAAGATGATGAAAGAACTGTGTAGTGAGTTCAAGATTGCACATCATAATTCTTCTCCTTACAGACCCAAGATGAATGGGGCTGTTGAAGCTGCTAATAAGAACATCAAGAAGATTATCCAGAAGATGGTTGTCACGTACAAAGATTGGCATGAGATGCTGCCGTACGCTTTGCATGGATATCGTACTTCTGTCCGCACTTCAACAGGGGCAACCCCTTTCTCCCTTGTTTATGGCATGGAGGCTGTACTCCCAGTAGAGGTGGAGATCCCATCAATGAGAGTCTTGATGGAAGCCAAGTTGACTGATGCTGAATGGGTTCAGAGTCGTTATGACCAAGTTAATTTGATAGAAGAGAAGAGATTGACTGCCATGTGCCATGGCCAGTTATATCAGCAGAGAATGAAGAAAGCTTTTGATAAGAAGGTTAAGCCTCGTGTGTTCCGAGAAGGTGACCTTGTGCTCAAGAAAGTTTTGTCTTTCGCGCCCGATTCCAGGGGCAAGTGGACTCCAAACTATGAAGGTCCATATGTTGTTAAGAGAGCCTTTTCAGGCGGTGCTTTGATACTTACAACTATGGATGGGGAGGATTTCACTCGTCCCGTGAATTCAGATGCAGTCAAGAAATACTTCGCCTAAAAATAAAAACAGAATAGCTCGCTAAGTTGAAAACCCGAAAGGGCGTCTTAGGCAAAAATGAGTGTCTCGGTGGATTGAAAACCCGAAAGGGCGATCCAGACAAAAATTAGAGACATAAAATAAAAAAAATATGTATCCCGCTAGATTGAGTACCTCATATTGGGGCAATCTAGGCAAAAATTAGGGATTTGGCAAGTAACTGCATCTTGACAAGACTTTGTTCTACGACTGTCGTCCGTCAGAGATTCTTGCTCATTCGTCATCAACCAAAGCTTCAAATACATCGGATTCAGAATTGGTGGAGAAATGGTCATTATGTTCAATGTAGCCCTTTTCCAATATATATCATCAGTTTCAAATTTGTAAAGATCTATGGAGTCTTGCCATTTGCAAACTACCATTCCATCAAATAAATTTGAGCCTTTTATCCAATTATTTGCACTCTTATTTGTTTCTATTCAACAAATGTTTTTGCATGTTTTAATTGAGAAAATATCATTGTTTTAAATAATCAAATTCTTTATAATTTGTTTTTAAACAAAGTGAACATTCGCAATAATGAAAGGATACTTAGGAGATCTTCAGTGCTCTCCCGAGGATGGTATGATCCCCAACAGGGTAAGATTTTTGTCCATATTCCTGGCATTGCTTGTATCCTATTCTACCGGATCCTTTTGGGGTTTTTTCTACCAAGCAAAGTGTGTGGTAGGACATTTTCCTTCCTCAGCAGATGTGATCTCTTTGGTAAGAGCGGTATTTGGTGGTTGGTCCCCATAATTCCTTTATCTCCTCGGATAGATTCCCCAGTAGAATTGTTTGTGTGGTGGATTTTATCTGTGGTAACCCCTGTCCCCAACTGGAATGACTGATGTTCATCCCCCTGCAAGGATCTTCGTTTCCCAGTAACAGTTGCCCTCAGTGGACCTGGATTTCTCTCTTGAGATGCAGTACCGGATGTTTGTGTATTTTTTCCTTGGAGCTGTTTGTGTTAGAAATGTCTGTTTGTCAGCATTCATCATACATAAAACATGCATGTGTGCATATAACATTTCAAACATTCAGATATTCATGATTGCATTATTTTCCATATATCTTTGTTTGTTATCCTCTGCTAGTGGGTAATACATTTCCCAAGTAGACGTCGGTGTCTGATCCCTCAATATAGAGTCAGCCCCTTAAGCAGAAAGTGTTTATCTTTCCTTCCATATTCCCCACCGAGTTATATCCTCGTGGATGATGGTTTGTTTCTGTTCCTTCCCAACACATATATTGGGATGGATTTCCCTATTGAGTTATATCCTCGCTGGGACAAGTCTTGATTCAGCGTGCCTCTTTGGTTTGATCCTAAATTGGCCTCTTGTGACTGTTTCCTTTGCTTCCCCGTGGTATAAATGAATAATTGATCAGTAATTAGTAATCATTCATATCATCCCCGACGGAGTCTGTGGTTTTCTACCCTTATACCGGTAGTTGTAAACCCCATTTCTTTCCCTCGCGGAGTTAACCTGTTGTTCATCATAATCGATGACGATTACTCTTCCGTGGTTTCCTACCCAGTATCCGGTAGGTGTAATCCCCTCCTTGGCGGTTATCATTGTCCAATATTCGGTGCTGATATCCCCTCATTTTCTTGGATAATTGCTCTAATTACGCAATTTATCCCCAGCGGGTCATCTCTCGTCTACCCTTTTGTTGTTGGTAACGATCGTTTCCCTCCTGGATTGGTCATCATTATATACCTAGTTTCGGTATCCCGATGCCTTTCCTTGTCGGTTGATTTATCCTTTATTAACCCAGTAACCGGTTGTGGATAATCTTCCATGCGAGTGTATTATCTATGTTCTGATGGTAATAGATAATATATCTCATGCACTCTTTGGCTGAAGCCTTTTGTTCTTCCCCAGTCGAGTAAGATTCGTATTTCCTTGTGGAATCGAGTGTCCGTCCTGTAATCGAGTTGCTTTTAGCCTTCTTTTGGATGATGAGTGTCTTGGGAATATTCCCCAATTCACGCTTCGGTTGGTCACCTATTATATGCCCAGTAACCGGCATCTCTGGTGTTCCCTCCTTCTGCTCCCTATTTTTGACTTTTGGTCCCCTGTGGAGTCAGAATCCCTGAGTTGAAATATACCTTTTAGGTCTTCCTCAGACGTTTCGGAATTTTGATATCTCTCACCCTTATACCGGTCTTAGATATTCATTCTTCCCGAGCATGTTGTATCTCTCACCTTTATGCCGGTGTTCAGATCACGTGTCTCTTTGAGCTTATTACCCAGTAACCGGTAATACCTCATCCCGCTGCTTCCCCAGGAGAGTCCTTTTGGATATCCCCAGCAAAGTCCCTTAGTGGATGGTCCCCATTTGAGTCCAGATTTTTATCCAAAGTATCCGTTAAGGATAGTCTTTGCTGTATTGGCACATTCCCCAATACGCACATCTTCGAGTCAGCTTGGGTCTTTCCATTGATTTATTCCATGGATTCTCTTTGTGTCTCTCAGTACGTTTCAAGTCGTGACCTGCTCACGCATTTTCCTTCCTTTAATCCCCGGTAGAGTCTCTACCCCATAGAATGAATTATTCATAGGAATTGTCAATTTCCTCCTGATCTTTGCCTTTGTGGACACATATCCCCACAGAGTGTTACCATTTTGCATGCATATATCGGCATCATGAGGTCTCTTAGGGACCAAAATTCGTCTCTTTGTTATTATTTAAGCCCATTCTACCTCGGTGAGACGAAGATTTTAACCTTCCCTTCTCCGGCTAGAATGACCTTAAATAGGGGCATCTGTAAGACCCCAATTTTGGCCCTAAGATCCCTCATGGCATCATAACATTTCATTTGCAAAGCCTCAAGGATCATGAGCATCTTGGTTCCCCTTGCCTTTGAGTGGGACTCCTTGTGAGTGGTTTGAGATCACCAAGCATGCTTGAATTGTATATCATTGCTTTTCTTACTAACCAAAAGCACAAAAATATGTCACTAACATTTCTTATTTGTAGCTTGAGCAATCACAAGGTTCAAAGCTTCTAGGAGATCATCTGTGCAATGACATGGCCAAGAGAAGATGAAAGCAAGCATGGTAATGGTTCCCAAAGCTCTCATCCATCAAATATGCCTCCCTAGCATCTCAATTCATCATTTTGATCAGATCAAGTCAAAGGGTTTGAGGTCTTGTTCTTCAGAGAAACGCTAATTCATCTGTGCACTACAATGCCTTGCTCATGAAGCAACCTCAGCCCATGGTCAAATACAATCAAGGGAAGTTCTTTAATTCATCATTTCATGCATATTTGAACTTATTTGAGCATCCTCAATCATAAATTCATCAAGGTATGAGTTGTGGACTTGAGAAGTTGATCAGTCAATTCATCTGACTATTTTGAAATGCACTGAGACCTAACTTTTTATGTGTTGGTCAAATTGAGATGATTCCAAAATAAAATATGTTCTTGAGGACAATATGAACAACTTTCATGTTCATCAAAAATTGATTTGAAGCTTGGAAAGTCATCATCCATTCCAAGACATTATAGGTCATTTTGACTGAAACCCTAATTTTGGGTCAACTTCCCAAGAACATAACTCATTCATTTTTTATTATTTTAAGGTGGGATCAAATGAATTGGAAATATTAAGATGTCTACTTAAAATGTTATGTTGAACAAAATTTCAAAATCTCAAAGTAAATACATGTGATAATGCAAGACATTATAGGTCACTTTGGACCAAATGCATTGAAAGGCAAAAAAGTCCAACTTCAAGTGCCCACAACTCTTTCATCAAAAATCCAAATTATGCAAAATTTAATTCAATTTTGATTGTCTTGAGAAGATCTACAACTTTGATGTTGGAAGTTTTTTCATTTAAGGCTTGAATCATTGAAACAGAGGGGCTTGAACATTGGCCAAAATTGGAAACCTTGCCTTGACATGTTTTGCACATTGCACTTTAAACTCAAATTTCATAAATTTCCGCACTTCAAATGGATTTTTTCCCAACATAACAATTGTTCCTTACATCAAAACCTTTCCAACCATTACTCACATGACCATGTTTGGATTTGGAAAATGGTATTTTCGAAGAGGTGAATATTTAGGCACAATTATGGAATTCACATCATAACTTCATGCACAAGCCAATGCAGCTCTAATTACACGTCCAAACCATTGGCATTTGAGTTCAACTTGCATTTTCATCCATTTTTGGGCTTTGCACGCGCCTGTACAAGCCCATGCATGAAGAGTCCAAGTTCCATGCACATGAGAATTCACCTTGCTTGCAGCTTGTTTTGCTATAAATAGAAGTGCTCAGCTTCATTCAAACTCAACCTAAAGGCGCCTGAAACCCTGCTGAAGTGATTCCCCAACCTCACCAAAGAAGCTATTTCAATTTTTCTTCAAATTTTTCAGATCCAAAATTCAACTACATCTGGTTGAATCCTTGGATCTAAAGCTTCTAAACCTTCATCCATCAACTCATTGATCTTCTGTTTTGGCAAAGAAAGCAAGGAATTGAGCTCAAGTTTCCAGAAATCAAGTTTGCTCTTCAATTGGTATTTCCTTCGAAACTCATCATATATTGACCTATTTGCTTGGATCTTGTGCTGGCTGAAGTCCTCTCAATAGAGGCATCATGATTGTGCATTTAATTTTTGAAATCCATTAAGTTCATGATGAACACCACAAAACTTCCATCTCTGATTTCTCTCAATATAGAGATCTAGAGTGGAATTGAGTGGCACAGGGATGATGTACATCATCCCAGCTTTCTAAAGATGTATGGATCGTGATTTTGGTTGCCTTTTGAATCTCTGCAAATTTTAGACTCCGCCGGAGCTGGCCAGAGAAGACGGTGGCGCTGGCCACCGTCCCATTGCCAGATCGATCCTGGACCGTTGGATGCTTTCTCCAATTTATATCACAACCGTTTGATCTTATGACTTTTATTAAGTGTCCATGTGATGCGTTTGACTGAGGACCATGGTGAGCGCGTTTTTAAGATCCATTAGATCTGCCAGGTCAATTAATGAACTGGATCCAACGCCTCTCCTTTTTTCTGATTTTCTGAATTTCCATTTAATTTCTTTTATTTCCATTATTTTCAAAAATTCATATCTTCTTCATTTTAAATCCAAAAAATATGGGACCAATTGCATTAGTCTCCAAATAATTTCTAGTTTCTTAAAATGATTTTTAATAATTTTTATTTTGTCATTTGATATTTTTTTTATGAATTTTCTCTTTTCTGGTTGTTTTTAATTCATTTTAAATAGTTTTTGATATTCAAAAAATATAAAATTATTTTCCTAACCTATTTGAATGATGATGGATCTATGAAAAATATTCTCATCAATTTTTTAATTGATTTGAGATTTATTTGAGATTTTAGTTCAATTAGGTTATTTTTGTTCATATTTAATTGATTAAAAATAGTTTCTGACCTTTAAAAATGCTGAAATTTTTTGTCAAACTTTGTTTGACTTTGTTGAACTTAGGATAAATCACTTGGACTTTTCAAAGTTGATTTGAAGTGATTTTGAAGTTTGACCTTTCTTTTATTTTTAATTCAAATTTATTTTAATATTAAAAATGCCAAAAATATTTTGTTCATTTCTTGACTTCCAATCTTCATCTCATTTCTGTTTTTGAGTGTTTGACCTTGATCCTCAATATCATTGGTCAACATTTGTTGATTGGTATATGCCATTTCATTTAATGCACTTTATTCCTTTTATTTTCCATTTCATATTCCATTATTCATCTCCTTCTTCTTCTTCTTTCTTCTTTTTTGATCAATGAGTTGAAGGTTGATAAGTTAGCATTGATTAGGGAGACTTAATAATCCTTGATCCAAATCTAATTCATCTTGATCAATTGATCAAGTGAATGGCTTTGCATTGAGGATAGGTTGTTTTCTAAATCATGCAAAAGGCTTAAACCAATACAAGATCAATTCTCTTCTTCTTTTTGGCATGGCAAGTTGTGGGAACTTGGTTCACTAATCAAGACTTCTAACTTGTGTTGTTGCCCACATTATTATTGACCGGCCTCAGATAGTTGTGACTTCTACATAAGTCCAATTACGATTGCTTAACATAGCGCTAAATTTGCCTTATGGCACACTAACTATTAACCATTCTTTGAACTTTGAAAGGACCATATTCTAAACTCTCTCTTGTCCATTCTTTGATTGTTAATAGAACCTTTTGATGTATGTGCTTTCTTGTGCTAGGGATTCTAACTTGATCCAAATTGAGGAACCATTACCATGAGCTTCTAAGAGAAAGATCTAAGAGACCTTGAAGAGCCTTATCCAAGAATTCATTGATTATTGATTGCTTGAGTTCATGCTTTGTGTGATTGCTTATTCCAAAGGATGAGAGCTACTTGGGTCATCACTATGATCTCAAGAGAGGAACTCCTTGTGTGGTTTTGTTCTCTTTCCCCTCACTTCTTTTATGCTTAGGATTTAGCCATTCTTCTTCTTCTCCCCACTCTAACCCAAGCCAAAACTTTTGTGCAAACATCTAACATTTGTTTTCAACATTAGAAACCTAAGCCTTAGGCTTTTGATTTTCAAACTCTCTTTTCATAATACTCATTTTGAATTGAATCTTTAAGTCAACTTTGACTATATTTTATAAATACTTTTCATTGGTAATTATAACTCACTCAAATGTTTTGTGGTTTCAATGGCCACTTCCTTATCAAAACTTTTCATAACCATTAGCTATTAGGTTTGAGTTATCCTTGAGGTTGATATAATACTCACCCATATCCTTAGTGATGGACAATGAGTCTTCCATGCTTATTATAGGGTTAACCCCTCACTAGCATGTTGAAGCTATCCTCACATGGTGGATTTGTGGTTTTAGGTTGAGTTTTCTCCCTTGGATAACAAAAGACCTTAAGGCTTTTGGACCAATCAATCCACTCACTCATTTTGAGATTTTTACCCCGAACTACGAGGTTTTGATCCTAATCTTTTTTAAGATGGTACGTAGGCAATGGGTTCATCCATTCAAACACAAAATGTAAATAAATTTGTATATTCTCTTCTCATCTCTTCAATCATGTTTGCACAAATAAACTTTTACAAAATACCAACCTTACAACAAATGTGAAAAGGGCTCCCTAGGAGTACCTAGGATATTTTGGGTGCCTAACACCTTCCCATTGCATAACCAACCCCCTTACCCAGATCTTTGTTTCTCTTTTACTAGTTTTTGTTAAAACTTTTAGGTTTTTGTTCGCTTTCTAACCATTCCTTTGGATAAATAGAAGTGCGGTGGCGACTCGACTTGTATGGTTTACCTTGGATTTAGTCAATATCTCTAATGGTAACGAATACCCCGCTACATGCTGCCATAC
Source organism: Lathyrus oleraceus (assembly GCF_024323335.1). Lineage (NCBI taxonomy): Eukaryota > Viridiplantae > Streptophyta > Magnoliopsida > Fabales > Fabaceae > Lathyrus > Lathyrus oleraceus. Next base: position 523,153,122 of record NC_066581.1, read on the forward strand.
CCCAATTTTGACCCTGAATCACTGAATCGATATATTTATCATGACATTAACATCATATGCATAACATAACATGCACTTCATCTCGCATAATACCTAAATCATCAACCTGGATTTTTTTTAGGATTTACAGACAGAGCGGTCAAACCGATTCTCAACTATGTGTGAAATTAGCAGGAGAAAAATTTCAAAATCTAGCTTGCAGACGTCAATTTTATTAATCTATGGTTCACGTAGTTTAACCTGGTGTGCTCGTTTGATTTTTTGCCTACTTTTACAGTCGCATTTTAAATAGTTTGAGCCTTTTAACCGATCATTTCTCATTTTAAAGTTTGATCGAAACCAATATGTTTCCGAGAAGCTTATTTTGTGCTGATCATTTTGGTGCATTCAGTTTAATTTTTATTTATTTTGAGTCCGTTTATTTTTATATTTTTGTCAACAAATTCATATTGATTAACTAGAATTAACTATAATTTTGTTTCAATTTTTATTAGGTTTATTTTAACTTATTTATTTTATTTAATTTTGTTATTTTAACTCTTAAAAATATGTCTAGGGATATTATAGATTTTTTCAATAAGTTTGTAACCCTAATGTGTCGACTATATAACCATACACTTGGTATTGAAAGAAACAATAATAAACCATCAACCAACAGCGGTGCCCCTACCCCAATCACATGTTCTTCTCTCTCAATTTAACACCAATCAGAAGAAATTGAAAAGAAAAAAAATGCATAAACCATCATTTTCTCAGTCCAAAATCAAAAACTATAGTAATGAAAATCACCAAGAAGCCATCACCTTTCCACAAAAATGACACTCCTCTTTCTCCATGTTTCGTGACAGTAACCATAACAAACATGTTTCATTTTCTTCTCACCATAAATTTCACACTTTAACCTTCATAATACCTCTCTCTTATCTTCACTTCAGAGAATCATGAATAAACTCACCTTCTTCATCAATAAACATAAACAAACACTCACCTTCATATTTCTTTAAAAAACAATAAACAACATGCTGCAACATAGTTCACTCTCTCCATACTTAACAATCACCAACACTTCCTCCTCCATTTTTTGTACTTGATCCACCACCATTTCTTCACCTAAATCGTACTCCCTACTTCCTCTTCAACTCCTTCCACTTAAACATCACAACACCATAAACATAACACTCCATATTATCTATGAAGTATTGACTCCGATACAGATACCAGGACACCACACGACATAAACACTTCAACACTGATAATGTCAAAACATAGGACACCAACACCGCTATGTATAAGAGAGTATTTCAGCATTATTTATTCATTGATGATAAAAAAAGTTAAAAATATTCTAATTAAAACTAATGTCTTTAATTTTTTATTAATAAAATTGCTTAAATACACGTTTACCAATTTTGAATTTGTGAGATTTGTCCAAAATATGTATAAAAGTGTGTTGAAGCAAAGAAAAAAACAAATTTTTGTTTGAAACACTTGTCTGAATTGTCTGACGTATGTGCTATGAGTGTCATTGGGGTGTCAACCATTGATTCGAAGAGTGTCAAAAAAAATAAAAAAATATTTTTTTAGTGGACATTTGTCTGACCTTTCCAACACTTCTTTGACTTTTCCGACACGTGTCATACAAGTGTCAGACACCACGACACAACAACTCCTAGAGGTGTTTGTGCTTCATAGTATATTATCACCGCCGAAACCGCCATAAACCACCACACCCTCCATCTAAGCCACCTTCATACCACCGGAATAAGATCCAAGAAACACCATACAAACCGCACACAATCCCTTCCACGAAAACCATTGTGCCGGATACTACAACCACATGTCTCCACCCTTCTCCAAAAACTCATCACCATAAACCTCCACTCACACATACTTCGGTTGCCGGTGTTTGCAACCACTGCCACTTACATACGAACACCGACAACCACCAAACAATTCCTTCACACCCCTTCATATATCCATAATAACCACGCAACACCATAGACATAAACATCTAAAACTACCATTCCCTTAAACAACCCTACCATATAAATTCCAAACAAAACAAAAGAAGAGGAACATATTAGAAACAGAGGCAAAAAGGGACCAAAGCTGAGAAGAGGATAAGCCATTCCAAGCCATTCACTCAACCATAGATCTGGCCATCTCTGCCATAGGGTAGGTTTCCTTTCTTCATTTGTCCTGCCGAATTATTTTTGCAGGATTATGCTTGTTTTTTTTCAAATTTGTTTTGCTGTTAATGGAGGTCGGATACGAGTGAGAGAAACTCATTTTTGGTCATTTGTGTTTCTGAAATGGACGTGTGAAGGTAGCAGGGAAGACATTTTGTTTTCGGTTTCATTTTATCATTTTTTTTTAATTTTGTTTTTTTAAATTAATATTGATGCCAAGTGTCAGATGGGTATTGGTTGTTTTATTCAATTTTGACCAAAATTTGAAATTTCTATTATGAACATAAGAGGCGGCGTCCCCTGCCCTTATTGCATAAATATTTGTTTTTTTTAATTATTATTCATTTAAATTAGGGTTTAGAAGTAGTATTTTGGCCTTGTGCTTTGGATTTTGATTTTATTTTGCAATCTCAATTTCAATCTAACACCACTTTTTTTTTATAAAGTTTTTTTTATTAGTGAAATTATTGGATTAACTTTGCTTTAATTAGTTAATTCTCCTAATTAAATTTCATTATCCTAATTAATCAATTGAATTAAATTTTGATTGAATATTCTTGATAATTGGTTCAAACTATCCTAAATAATTGATTTAATCATTTTTAACCGATTAATTTTTCCAAAAAAATATCTTTTCTCTTGATTAATTCAATTGATTTAATTAAGTCACTTAACCTCTAAAAATGCCAGAACCTTTGGTCCAACGCTAAGTAGAACTTTTCTCAAACAAAAACCTCGATCAATATTGAGTCACTTTTCTTAAAATCAAATTCGATATTGAAACATTTTTTAAAAACAAACATGAAAGAAGAAGATCGGTTGAATCTAGCATTCTGGTGGGAACCCTCAAATGATCAGACCCGAGCCTAGCATTTTGGGTTTACCGTTCATTCTTTTTTTTTCGTTCTTAAAACACTTAAATTAACTTGGACAAATAAGGACCGTTGGGATCAATCATTCTGGCACAACTCTTTGAATAAATGAATCTTATCAAGCGTTCGTTGTTCATCAAACAATTTTATCAATTAATCTTGAATGAAAAAGGACCGTTAGAATCTAGCATTCTGGTGGAACCCCGAATGATTGATCCCGAGGCTTATGTCTCGTTTTCAATAACATTCGTCATTCACCTATAAAATACATCCAACACATCAAAAAAAAATTTCTCGCCGTCGTGTGAACCCTTTCCATAAAAGAAAGGTATTTTATCTTGAGACAATGCCAGATAATGCTTCATTCACAATTGCGTGAGTTGAGATAAGTGACGTTTTCCCGTGAATGTTGATTTGTAAATCCATTCAATGTGATGCAAATGTCTTCTCCGCACCTGTTTTGGGTAAGTAATGTTTTCCTTCGATTGACACAAAATAGCTTTTACTAAAATCGATAAACAAATAAACACTTTTACCCAGAACTACATATGCCTCGAGTTCTCCATCGCACCAGGAGATACGTAGGAGCAAGACCCACAATCTTGTCAGGAACATTAATAAAAAACCTTTTTGCGACCCTTTTCTTTTTATCTTCACACTTTTAATAACTCGAAGAAAACAAATAACATAAGCTAACATTCAAATCACAAGTTTAACTAAAAGGTTTTCGTTGAGTACAAAAGACGTGAGATATACTAATAGCTTTCCCTTGCATAATCGAATCTCGAACCCAAATATGGTTGCGATGACCATGTTCTTTTCTAAAAGGTTTTATTAATATTTTCCTATAACTTCATTGGAATAAATAAAGTTCGGTGGCGACCACGTTCGAACATTTTTTCTGCAAGTGTGCAATGTGCTTCGCAAAAGATCGTATGTGTCGAGGTACGACAGACGCAGACGCATACATGTTTCTCGCACAACTGTTTCTCTCTATGACTCGGGTACTCCAGTGGTATGAAGAGTATGTATGAAATTTTGTGACCCTTGATCCCATGTATTAGTCTGTTATTTATTCTATTTACAAGATAACCTTTACGACAATTATGACCACTAGGGGATTCGTTGCATTTGCTTTATGTTCAGTCCTTCAGGTTCCCACTAGTGTGCTTATGTGTCCTCCAAGGCACTATCTATTCATAACTGCATGTTGAATGGTAACTGCTCTTCTACTTCTTCACGATCTCTCGATGATAACTGCTCCAACGTGTTGTCAATGATGCCTATCAAATCTCTGAGACTTATAAAATTACCAAGTCTTTTATACCATGCAGTTTGACCGATCGACCCTTTGGGTGGAATGAGGGCTCATATCGATTGTCCTTCTTGAGATTCCAGACATGTTTATGCCAACTTTTCTTTTCGAGATTTTGGACATATTTCCCAGAGATTTGGGTTTTTAGGGGGTTTACCCCTGAGAGTCCTCTAAAGCATATCTCGTGGTGTCGATGACTCGTTCGAGCCTTCGTCGTTGGCTTGTTGACGACTCGTTATTAATGCTTCTCTTAAAGACACTTCATTAATGTTTATTCAATAAATGTCTTTTTACTGACATTCTTTGTTGACTTTCTAATAGCTGAAAAATCCAAGTCCAACATATGATATTTAATTTTAAAATAGAGCATCAAGGAAGCCGCATCTAGAGCAACCAATGTGGGGAAAACAAATTAGCAACACGATGGATTAGAAAAATAAGGTTATATACAAAAATAAACAAATGCGGAAAAAATTTAAAATGATAAAAACAATGTTATATTCTTTTAATATCTAAACGTCAGTCCCTGACAACAACATAATTTCGATGAGGTATCAAAATTAATTATTTTTGTATCTTATCCACATGGACTGGTGCGATAAAATTTCATTGAGTTTTTGCTATATTTTAAGTAGAAGAGTTTATAAACTGATATTTACTAAATTATGAGTTAATAAAAATAATAAATCATAAATAAATTAACATTGGCAAGAATATGTCTCTTCTTTCCATGCTTCCTCATTTCTACATTTAGGTTGAGGCAAATTCCAAAACCAGAGAAAAAACCATGACCATTGTTAATAGACAACAAAGAATAACACTGTGTGAAAATTGATACAACATATAATATACCCTCAACTAACACGGGCCCTCAGTACACCCCACCCTCCAAAACAAATATTTAGCTACATATCATAACACTATAATACAAGAGTGCAAGAGAACAAAGAAAGTCAAATACAAGCTTAAAGTGCTTTTGAAGGGTGCATCTTGGAATGAAGAACTTGAATCCTATATATAACTTTGGACTCATTCTTCCTTCATAAAACTAAGCGATGTGAGACTTCAAAGAACTTGTCTCCTATATATAGCCTTAGACTCTCTCTTCATTCACAAAACTAAGCGATGTGGGACTTCTTCAACATATATATTTTCAACCAACCCCAACAATATCCACCTTGATTAAAAATAATACATAAGTTTTCATTGTCTTCATTGACAATCATAATCCATCATAAAGAGTATCAACATGTATATTTTCAACAAATCCCCAACAAATTTATCCCCTATGGGTAACATGACCTGCCCACAGACCATGAACAATGTGTTTGTTTCCCATGTCCTATTTGAACATGATTAATACGATAAAGATAAATAAATTCAATATATAATAACTATATAAATATGGTTGAAAGACGTACACTTCTTCATTTATAAAGTCATTAAGGAAGGCGAACTTAATGTCCATCTGATACAACTTAAAATCTAAGCAGTGTGTGAATGCCAAAAGGAACCTAATCGCTTTGAGATGGGTTACAGTAGCATATGTCTCTCCATAGTCAATCCATTTAACTTAACTATAATATTTTGCCACTATCCTTGCTTTATTTCTTGTAATTATTCCATGTTCATCAAATTTGTTCTAAAAAACCCAAATGGTGCATATGACAATTTTATTTTGAGGACGCAAGACAAGATCTTACACACCATTTTTTTAAAAATTGATTGAGCTCTTCTTGCATAGCAAGGAACCAAATTTCATTATTCAATGTAACAATAATGTCTCTTGGTTTTATTTGAGAGATGAATGTGGAATAATTAAAAATATTATTAACTTGGGAATGCATACTTACGCCCTTTTTAATGTCTCCTAGAATGTTGTCCAACGGATGATTTTTCTCGATAATCCAATCTTGATGCAGTTTTGTTGAGATATCTTTTCTATCACTCTTTTGTCCTCTTTCTTCTTTATAATGTTTAACGTCCTCACTTTAGGAGGATCTACTTTTGGATCGTCATCATTTATGAAATATTCTGTCAACACACCTAAAACATGAAAACCAGAACTACATTTCTCCATCTCTTAGGGGTTGGTTTCATCAAAAGTAACATGCAAACACTCTCCAACAACGAGTATTCTATTATTGAACAACCTATAGGCTAGAAAGATTCCCTCATCAACTTTAGTATCAAATTTGTGTAGCTTATCTTTACCATTATTTAAAATAAAGCATTTGCAGCCAAAAATACGAAACAAAATTGGCTTTCTCTTTAAGTAACTTGTTTAGGGTCTTCTCTTGGATAGGTCTAATTACCACCCTATTTAAGACGTGACATATGCGTTAACAATATCTATCTAAAAGTATTTAGGTAGACTCGCCTCACTTATCATAGTTCGTCCTAATTCTTCTAAAAGGTGATTTTTATGATCTAGAACACCATTTTATTATGGAGTGCACAAACATGAAAAATTGTGGGTTATCCCGTTTTTGTTGCAATTTCTTTTAAAATGATTAACAAATTCATCACTATGATCATTTTTAAAATAAAATATTTTCAAAGAAAATTGAGTTTTGACTAGCTTAACAAATCTAACAAAAGTCGTTATTTCTCACGTACTTGCAAATTTATTTAAAATTCAAAAAAATATAATTACAAAAATATACAATTACAATTATTATATCTTTGTGAATGTTAAATTGATGTATTAATTTAAATACGAATATGCATTATATAAATAAACTTATTGTTCATTTCAACTAATAAGAAATTCAATAGTATTCTTAAAATTAATTTATTAATTTTAAAGTTTAAAAACAAGTGTTGTTTAATTATTTTTTTGAAATTATATCGAAGAAAGCTCTCTTGAATATTTATTTGTTGAATTTATACCACGATTTTATTATTAAGGCTTGAATTGATTTTATTTTATAAAAAATGTGAAGCCATTTGAATATTACTTAATAGAAAAATTAATATTAAGACTAAATCCCTGAAAAAAATTGTTTTTAAGTAGATTTTATAAATAAATGAAATTTTTTAATAGATAATTTATTCTATTCTACTTATATACTCCCTCCGTCCCATATTATAAGTAAATTTCACTTTTTAGATTTATTAAATAATTAATATATCTGGTCTATATATAGAACAAATACATTAGTTATTTAATGAATTTAAAAAGTGAAATTTGCTTATAATATAGGACGGAGGGAGTATAGTAGATCACATAAGCACTCCAATATTATTGTGAGGCTATATCATGTAACTGTCAAATTTAATGGCGGTCATGTACTTATAAAAGAATTATCTTTTAGTAACAAAAATTAATTATTGGATAAACTATTACAAATAATAATAATAATATTATTTAAAAATGATTATAAACTAATTATAAGAATGATTTATTTAAATTATTTTATATTTATTTAATTATTTTATCTTAATAAATTATTAAGTAATTATTTAGTATTTTTTTTAAAAACTTTTGAGACTAACATAAATTATCTTAATAAATAATATCATATTTTGTTGATCATTTACTCAATAATATATTTAATGTAAAAATAATAATTGTGATAGATAGATCAATAATTTATTTAATTGGAGGTTAAAAAAATCATTAACACCAATAAAATTGTGATGGATGGATAAATCAATAATTTAATTTAGTGGCTAACACTAATATAAAACAAACAAATACATACATAAGCAATTTAGAGTAATGATGTGTGATTAATGGTTATTGTAAGTAAAAAATAAATTGGTCCAGTTAAACATCACTTAGTAAAATCGTCTATAATAATAAAGCAGTAAAAAATATTGGAGTTGATTGAAAATATATATGTTGAAAAAATTTCACATCGTTTAGTTTTGTAAAGAAAGAAGGAGTCGAAAACTATTTTGGGTTAGTTGAAAATATACATGTTGAAAAAGTTTCACATCGGTTAGTTTTGCAATGGAAGAGAGAGTCCAAGATTATATAAATGATCAAGTTCTATGTTACAAAAAGCATTAGCCAAAAACACTTTAAGTTTGTATTTGAATTTTTATATTTTCTTTTATACTCTTGTGTGACTTTTTATATTTTCTTTTATACTCCTGTGTTACATTATTGTGAGGGGTGGTTAAATATTTGTTTTGGAGAGTGCATGTGTGAATTTTTTACCAAAATAACCCAACTTTTTAAGAAAATTCCCCAAATAACCCTAGTTTCAAAAAAATTCCCAAAGTACCCCACTTTTAGGAGGAGACGCCAATCCAATTGGCGGCTCCTCTTAAAAATTGAATGGAGACCCCGATTGGATTAGCTAGGGCACATGGTGCAGCCAATCCAATTGGCGCCCATGTGTATTTTTACAAAGGAGGCGCCAATTGGATTGACACCTCGGTGTAAAATGCATTTTTTTGTTATAAATAGATGTGTTGTGTGAATCATTGTTCCACATCTCATTTCATCATTTGGCAATCATGTTTGGTGTTCGTCGCCGATACGGAAAGGTGATTTATGCGAGAGACAAACCTCAGATGCTGATACTATTCTGGAACATCACTACGTTCAATCAACTGAAGAGGGAGCTGGTTCGTTGGTTAGATGGGAAAATACCAGAAGGGGAAAAAATTAGAAGTATTGAGAGACTCGACAATATCTTTGGTTGGGTGCGAATGAAAGCTGATAAGGATACTAGGGAAATGATGTTCGGTCGAGATGACATCACCTTAATTGTTGTAATCAGTTAGAAATATTTCTGTTTTCAGTTAGCAACATGTTTATCAGAAATCAAACAGAGATTGACTTGTGGAGCCACATGCGTTCTTAGATTTCGAAGAAAGAAACCCCATCCACCCGCCGTTTCACCTTCAACCAGCGCAAAGGCAATGGGAAAGACATTGTTGTGTTCGTCTTGTGCAACCGCCATAAGCAAAGTACCCTTGTATTTACCGTATAACCAAGTGCTATCAATTTGAATAATAGGTTTGCAGAATGCGAAACCTTTGATGCATGGGTCAAACGCCCAAAAGAGACGGTGAAAGATTCTATTACCTGTAACACAGGTTCCGTCTGGCATCATTGCTGGCAATGTCTCCATAGTTGCCACAGTTCCTGGGACATATGTTTTTAGTGCCCATAAAAACCGTGACAATTCTTTGTATGAATCCTCCCAATTGCCGAATACCCGTTCAATAGCCTTTGTCCTCGCAATCTAGGCTTTCTTGTAAGATGGAGTATAATTATATCTTGTTCTGATATGAGATATAATTATACTTACCTTCACTGATGGGTCTTTATTAACCAAACGGAAGAATGTCTTGACATATCAATACTGTGCTTAATTTATAGTGATCTTATTCAACGTTAGTTGCAATGCAACTGTGAGGTGGGTCTATTGAAGCTATCTCCCAAGAGTCGTTTTTATTTTTGTAAGACGCAGTCAACCGAAACTTATAAAGGATATAACGACATTGGATGACATACCTTCTCGGGTCAGTGCGTTTCACTGTAAATTTAGCAGAGTTGTTCATGTGGAATTTTTTGATAGCTCGCACACATTTTTCTTTGGTACGAAACATGTCTCCCACCTTTAATTCTCCTTATGATCGTGGATATAGCTTATAGAAAACACTGTTGGATGTTTCATCGTCATGCATATCCATGTTTGTCATATGTTGAGGCGGATTGTAGACATGACTAGGAGGTATTGGCGGTGGTTGATCATCATCTTCAATGTCGTTGTTCAGCATGTGATCGACCTTATCTCGGTCTCCTCTTCTTCTTCATCAACAATCTTCACTTCTGCTTCTGCTTCTGGATTGACGTCATCTGACCATTGTGGATCAAATTCACCAGATTCATCATGACTGGTTATTTGAGACTGCTGAGATGGTATACATGGTTGAAGAGTAATATACAACTCAATACAATTGCAGCCTAAATGTTCATGACTAACAAACATGTATTCAACATCTTCATCATTTAGTACCTTAAGCGAGAAAAACTTACATTGACTGTTCTAAAAAAATATTGGATTTTGATACGTGATCTTTGACACAATACCCGATCCTATACAAGATTGTATTCTTTTTTTCAAATGCAAGAAGGTTGAATTTCTCTTGATTGTAAGTCGAATGGTATCGGTGTTTTGAAAACAAAAACCGTATAACTCAGACTTGTATGTTTCACCATTGTAGTGAACGTTGACACTATATTTTGGTAAAGATGACATTGTGTAGATGAAAACTATTTTATTGCTGCAAATGAATATGGGATGAGTCTTGGATGTTGATAGTAAGACACTTAAATAGGCGAGTGATTTGTCTCACATGTAAGCTAGTTCGAAGTGATGTGTCGCACATGCAAGCTAGTCCAAAATGATGTGTCAACCATACAAGCTACTCATAAGTGACATGTCCAACATTCAAGAGAGAGGACATCCACGTGTTACACATGCAAACACACACTCCAAATGAATTGGCGCCTCCTTACATTCATTGCACATGAACACTAATCCATTTGGCGACACCATGTCTTGCATGCATGCAGATCTCGAAACCAAGCAATCAGACCTAGGTGTGTGATGCATGTCCCTATGGAGGCGCCAATTTGAATGGCGACACCATGTACAAAATGCACATGGGCGCCAATTCATTTGGCTACCACATGCAAACACAATTTTCCATGCTCCAATTCATTTGCCTATAAATTCATCCACACCATCAACACTTCTTCCACACCATCACTCACTACTTCTTCTACAATTTCATCTGCAACAACTTCTTGTAGTTTCATCTGCACCAACCACTTTCATCCCCGACAAAATGTCTATCCTCACAATGGACGAATCGCATAGAGGAACGGTTGCAAACATAGCAACTTTTGTAAGCGTTTTATTATTTTATTATTTGTTTTAATAGAGTCCCTTTTAATAACATACCAACTTAGTAAATTTTTTTGTTCTTTCTTTTATAGGATGTTTCAAGGTTCCGTACTCGGGTCCATGAATATGTCCACATGGACCCGATGATTCAACTTTATGTTGAACTTGCCAGTTTTTGACATATAAGTAAAATTCTGTCCTGGTCGGTAGATAACAAATTCATTCTTGCTTTATGCGAAAGATGGCGTCTCGAGACACACACATTCTAGTTCCCAACCGGTGAGTGTACAGTGACTTTAGAAGACGTCTACATGCTTTTGGGACTGCCCATTGAAGGTAAGGCTGTAAATGGGGTACTTTGGAATTTTTTTTGAAACCAGGGTTATTTTGGGAATTTTCATGAAAAACAGGGTTATTTTCGTAAAAAAATCTGCATGTGTATTAGGGTATTGGGGTGGTTGAGGATAGTCTATGTATTGTAGCAATTTTCACATAGTATTATTCTCTGGTTGTTATTTGACAATGATCGTGATTTTTCTCCGATTTTGGAGTTTCCACGTTAATCTCTCGTGTTGTTATTGTGTTTCTTTTTTCTCTATGATTTGGTTTTTCCCAACAAGTTGTATAAAGAGCCTTGGTTTGGTGGAGTATAAATTATTTTATCATGCTTTGTGGTTGCAGTTTTGTCTGATCTTCCACATCAAAAAAGGAATTTTATACCCTGTGTTGGTTGAGAAATTTTAGTTTTGTTGCAGGAAAGATTTTGACTGCAATGTCAAATTTTTAAAGTGCTGTGAAGATTTACTTAGAGAAATTTAATGAAAGAGTCAATTCTGGTTTGTGGAAAAATCAAGTCAAAGGTGTTTTGATACAATTAGGATAACATAAGACGTTGAAAGAAAACATTTCCAACATGAACAATGAGAAGTGGGAGGAACTAGATTTGAGAGATTCGAGTACAATATGCATGTCTTTGGCTAAGAATATTATTGTGAATGTTCTTTGTACGTTGTCAGCCAAAGAGTTTTGATAGAAACTTGAAAGGCTATATCAAGGAAAGGGTATATAAAACCGAACGTTATTGAAGGAGCAATTTTATAGCTTATGGATGTGTAGCGGTAAATTTTTTGAGATTAAGCTACTGATTAACTTAAATCACAAAGAAAGAGTTGCCATCGTGCTTTTATTATTTCCAAAGGAAAGGGGAAGGTATTAGGAGCCTAAACATCTATAGTACTCAAAGAAGTTTTAAAACAAAACTAATAAAAAGAGATAAGGGTCCGAGGATTGATTATGCAAAAGGAATGTATTAGCACCCTAAACATCTATAGTACTCTATAGGAACCTCTTTGAAAATCTGCGTATTTTGTCTTAAAAATGGTGTTGTTTGTAAAAGATTGGAGATATGAGAAAATAAATGTTTTTAATTTTTGTGTTTGCCAAGACTTCTTGAGTCTCACGCCTACGTACCAACCAAATGCAATGGAGGATAAAAACCTCGTAGTTCGTGGTAAAAATGACAAAGATGTTTGTTTTGAATCGCTTTTAATGAAAATACATTTTGTCATTTTAAGGAGAATACTCAACTAGTCACCCACAAGTATGAGAACTTTGTATCACCACTAAGAATGACCCCAACTTGGATAAAGATCAACAAGTATGCCACTAGCTCTCTTAGATGGAAAATAATTATCATCAATTCTATAGGGATATGAGAGTTACATCTCAACTATGAAAATGACTCATGTCTAAACTTTGAGAAAAAAGTTTTAAAAGAAAAAGTGCACAAAGGGCACAAAATAGTTTGAATGAGTTATGTATTTTTTAAGTCTTTTGAAATTGGTTTAAATATGCTTAAGATGTATTAGCATTTATTAAGAAAAGATTTTGAAAATCACTTGACAAAAGTCAAGGTTTATTTAGAAAGTGGTTCAAGTTTGAAAGCAAGAAGGTTTTTGAAAAAGGGAGAGAAGATTTTGAAAATAAAAGAAGGGGAGGAGACTATCCTAGAACATAAAGTAAAAGATAGGCAGGAAAGATCTAACTAAGAGATAGAAAACTTTATGACACGAGTCAAGCAAGAATTCCCTCATTTGAATTAAGCCTCAAGAAAGCCAAATAAGCAAATAAATAATCCATGTGTCAGATGAAACCAAAATAACCAATCCAAGTCTTCAAAAGAAACCCAAAGTCAAAGGTACCAGATGAATCCCAAGGTCTCAAATCACAAACTCCCAAAGCAAGGGTCAAGGTCCTAGTTCTAAGTCCATAACTCCACAATAATGTTAAGGATAATAGCCTTGAGTCCATGAATCAAGGGAACCAATACATTTTGGGTTTTTTCCTTTATTAATGTCTTTAAAATAAAAAGAAGTCCAAATGTACAAAGGAAAAAAAGCATAAACATAAACAAAAGTCCAAGTGGACAAAAAGCAAATAACATAAGCACAAACAATATGATATGAGATGCTAAAATAAAAGCATAAAGTAAATAGAAAGAAATAAAAGCATAAGGTAAATGATAACAAGATAAAGTTAATACAATAATATGTTAGTAAGTTGTGTTAGTAATCAAAAATAGAAAGATGACTCGTCCTTTTTTGGAGAACACTCAACTATTCACCCACATGTATGAAAATATGGACCTCTACATCACCATGAGAAGGGCTCCAACTTGGATAAAATCAACAAGTATGCCACTGACTCTCTTAGGTAAAAAGGAAACAATATTTTTCACACAATACCATGGAGAGTATGAGACTTACAATCTCATTTATGAAAGTGACTTGCTTTTGGGATAAATTTAACGCTATGTTAAGCAATCGTAATTGGACTTACGTAGAAATCACAACTATCCGAGGTTGATCAATAATAATATTTGTGTTAATACATGCTAGATAAATGATATGTAAATTATTCTCCTAAAGTTATGCCACATAAAAAAGAAAAGAGGATGAATCAAGCACAAAGGATATGAGAGTGGTCCATTACATCAATCAATACTTCATGACACTTATGACAAAATTATGCATCAATCCAAAGTACCTTAAATGATCCATGATCAACTAAGAGGTAGATTTGAAATGATAAAATTTCATCAAGTATCAACCCACATAGCATGAACAAGATGGACATAAACCATCCAATTGATCAAAAGAAAAAAAAGAAGAGAAATTGATGAAGATGAAGAAGACAAGAGAAACCAAATCCAAATTGGATTTGAGGCTTGATCAAGTCATCATCAAAATCAATCATCCATTTTGGTGGATTAGGGTTTTCACCCCATCAACACTCAAGATCCATTGAGTTTGACGAGACTTATGATCAAAATAACAAAGATCCAAGACCAACAGAAGTCAACAAAGGTCAAACAAATATAAAATGCAAGAACATAAAATAAAAGAGAAAATCTATAAAGCCCTTCAAAACACAAAATAAATGGCCGATAAAATTAAGGAAGGCTGGAAATAAACTAAGAAGCATAAAATATATTTTTCAGAATTTTTGAATTCCTAAAAGTATTTTTAAACCAATTAAAACAAAGGAAAAAAAGAGAAAACTAAAAAAAATAAAAAAATAAAAATAAAAATTGGAAAAATAAAAACCAGATGAAGAAAAATAAAATAAAATTTTAGAAATTATTTTGGGATTTTTTGGATGAAAGATGAATTTTCTATGAATTTTTAAAGAAAATGCAATTTAAAATAAAAAAGAAAAAAAACACGGAGCATTGGATCTGACCTCATTAATTGACGTGACAGATCCAACAGTTGTTAGGCTAAGTGTAAGATCCCAATTTTGACCCTAAGATCCCTCATGCAATTTCATCATATGCATTAGCATTGGGATAATACCTTGGCATCCTCATTGCCCCTCTTTCATTGGGTTTATTTTGGGAGAGATCACCAAGCACTATATGATTGTATCATACTTGTATTTTATCATTTTCACTAACCAAAATACCAAAAAAATATGTCTTTGCATTTTCCTAACTCTTTTGTAGGTAGGGCATGATCCCCATTGATCTATCAAGTTCACATCTAGGGTTTGAGACCCTCAAGAACAAAGAACACAACTATGGATTGGTACAAGAATGGTCACAAGCATCATAAATGAGTCCTAATGATTACTACATGTTATATTGATCAATTTTTCTTCAAGAGTTTGAGGGTGATTTGCCTTGGAAACCCTAGTTTGACTAGGTATCTTGAGTAACTTCTCCAACAAACTATCTCACCAACTGATCAAATTTCTCAAGGGACACTTCAAAATTAATCATATTATGCATATATTATCTACCATGAGCCAATAAAGTCAAGAGAATTGAAGGTTAGCAAGTTGGTTGATGGTGGTTGGCCAGATGAATTCATCTGATCAAAACAGGGTCTTCCTAGACCCTATCTCCTACAATTTTCACCATATGAAAATGATTCCAAGATCAATATTACTTTAAATGACATTCCAAACAACTTTCATGTTGAGACCTAGAGCTAGTTTTTCTTGGAAAATCATTTTCTATGTTGAAACATTATAGGTCATTTTGTCTAAACCCTAATTTGAAAGTCAACTTCCCAAGGCCATAACTTGCTCAATTTTTATGAGATAAAATATTTCCAAGTTTCACAATCAAATTCAAGATGTGTACTTAAACTTTGATATTTGGAGTGAGAGATAATTCAACTTTTATGAGCATGTGATATGAGGCTACTTTATAGGTCACTTTTGACCTATACCATTGAGCAAGTGATTTTTTCCAAACTTCAAAAATGAATAACTCTATCATTTCAAATCCAAATGACATGAAATTGGTGACCATTTTGATGGTATTTGAAAGAGCTACAACTTATATGGAGATACGTTTCTCATTTAAAGCTCATAGAAAAAGTTAAGCAAGGTGGAATATTGAGATATATGGCTTGACACTAGAAAAATTTTCAACATGTTGAAATTTCCAAACTTCCATCTCAAAATTCATCATGATACAAGCTTCAAATGGAAAAGTGTTGAACATGAAAGTTTTACCCTTGATCTCACCTTTCCAAAAAGTCCAAGTTCATCCATTTTGGACAAAAATTGAATAGGCTGCGCATGGCTTGAACATGGTATCATCATTTGTCAAAGATCAAACTTCAAATCTTCATGTACACTTGCCTTGCAATCCAAGTTGATTTCAGACTCCCTCACTCATTTCTGGACCTAAAGCAATGATAGTCAAAGTGTAAGAATGAGTAGAATGTTTGGATCTCGTTAACTGAATAACTTTATATAGACAAAATAGTTAGAATTGCTTCTGTTTGATCCGCCGTCTAGATCAGACCACCGTATTATTATATCTGATAGTGAGAAATTGACATGAGATCGGAATTAGGTGTTTCGAATATGAGTGAGGTTGCACTTATTCCTCCTTTCCCTCGTAACACCTGCTATTAGACCTTGATATGTGTGCTTGTAAGCTGCCAGAACAAAAACCACAAACATACACAAAGGTCAAATATTTAATCTCTTAGCCTCAACTGAAAACTACTATTCAAATATATCAAAAAAATATCACATTGCTTAAAAGTCAAAGCCAAAAGATACAACAACTACGAAGGATTGAACTTTATAAAGTAACACATCAGCTTGGAATGTATACACAAATCTTCTACATTTACTCGTTAACCCCTTGCAAGAACATGTTCCACCACGCTTTTGACTCACTACAACCTTTCCTTCTCATTGTTCTTTCGTCATTGCTTACAATTTTTTATTAGGAACGAATCAAGCAGGAACATTACACGAAATCACTAATATAAAATAACTATTGTTTGTCAAATCACTATAGTTTTTTCTGTGTTAATAATAATGATGATTAGTACTTAGTAGTATTGTTTTATAAAGATGATAGACACGTCTTCTTCGTAGCTAACTAGCATTAACTATTCCACTTGTGATTGTTTGTGAAATGTCAATTCAAAATCCATCCAGACGTATAATAGAATAGATAACTTTAAATAAGGGACCATTTTAACTAATTTAGATTCATTCTCATATTATATTTGATCGGATTTTACTACGCCTTATGCTTATAGTGGCTTATATTTGCATGATGGTGTTCCAACATCTGCTTTGGAGAAACACTTGGATACCTCTAAGACTTATCTTAGTTTGTTAATCTTGAAGATATTCCTATTTTAGAGGCTCTTCCAATGCTACTCTTTTAGAGCTTCCTATTTTTGATGTCTTCTGTGTTTTTTGAATTTCAGGAGCTACTATTACAAAAAGTGTTTTTTTTTATCTCTAAAGCGAAATGTATAATATATCGATTAATAAAGAAGTGAGATAACGAATGGCGAAATAAAAATTCGCCACTTATCATCTCGGTGAAAATAAAACCGAGAGATAAAATTATATAGACATGAATTCGAACCTCAATAACTACACTTTTATTATTTTTCAAATTAACTTATCTTATCTTTCGATTTACGAATAAAATTGAAGGGTAAGATTATTTCTTTTTTGCAAAAAAAAAATGGTTATATGGTTTACCCAGAATATTATATTGTTTATACAAAATATTAAAATAAAAATTGAATTCCCTATAGATCTAGATAAAAATCAAATTCTCTAGGTGGGTGAAGATCAAAAGTTGGTGCAAATATATTCTTCAAGGCTTTGCATGCATTTGATTATGAAGCAAAACAAAATAGGGGTTAGATAAATAAAATCAATACTCAAATATATGATTTTGTGCTCAAATAAATATTTAAGAAATCAAACCTTAAACCCAAGTAATTTTCTGCTATTGCAATCCATCTTAGAGAACTTCTCCAAACGTCTTTATGTTTCAAGCGCTTCATGTTCAATATAGGTTAGATTTTCAATATTCAGCATGCTTTTATAATGGATGTCCCTTAGGGTTCACGCGGATCACTAATGATAAATTATTGAGCGTTGATAAACATTAAATGGATGAGAAAAATTGGTTTAAGGGCGTTGAATATAGTAAAAAAAGTTTAATTATCTCCTCGATCACGAAAAAAACCGAGGTGAATAAGCTATTTTTTTTAAATTACATTATTTACAAAAAATATTAAAAATACATTGTAAAATCTGTTTCCCAATGAAAATTTTTATTTTTCACGTCTAGGTCTCAATAAAGATGCTAGAGGTCTGTTTCCTAATGAGATTTTTTTTTTGCACTTGTAATCCATCCCAGAGATCTATAGTAGCAACTCATGATCAAATGGACAGTGGTGAATATTTCCTCTTTTTGGGGTTGCTACATATAATTTAGTCTTAGGGTAAAATCTGTTTAACGAGTATTTTTATAGTAAAATATGATTATTATTTCTATCGAGGTGAATAATTCTTTTTTTTTTAATTATAATGTTTACACAGAATTTTAAAAGAAATTATTTACAACAAATCTTTGCTATTATTATTGAATATCTTCGCTGATATCCAGATTTAATTGCATTCCCGTCTTTGTTCAAAGGTTAAGCTTCATTCCTTGTTGCTTAAGCTCCCTTCTTTGTTGGTTAAACTCTCTTCTTTGTGTAACTTGAAGCAATAATGATTTTCTGCACTTGCAATCTATCAACTGAGTACTCTTTAAAGGTAGAGCTCCCTTCTTTAACTGAGGATTATTCCAAAAATATAACAACAACAACATCAACATCATTATGTGAGATATATTGCAAGAGCAGAAAAATATTTTGTTCAAGATAGAAGAACATTGAAGATTTTTCTGTCTTGCAATCCATCCCAAAAAACGATGCTTGTGAGTTTGAGGCGGCTTCATATTAGTAAAGATTAGGGTAAAATCTTTTTAATGAGTGCTTTTATAGTAAACTCTTATTATTTTATGCCTCAGATAAATCAAAAATCGAAGGGCTAGAACATTTTATTTACACTTATAAAAAAAAATCATAAACTATGATAGTTGGGAATTGAAGTTTGTAGTGAGTTATTTTTTCACCTTGGTGTTATGAAAAACTAAGGAATGAATGGTTTTTTATTTTTTAAAATAATAAAAAATAGCGCATTTTGGTTTTATACCTCAATTTTCTATTGTTCGAGGTGAAAACTTCATCATGAAAAGCGTTATTTGTTGTAGTGAGATCTTTGATAGGAAAGTGGCTATGAAACTCATTAAGTTAGATAAATTATTGGGTTGTTCCTTTAAGTTGAGTGTTGAGGATGAAATAGCTAGATTAGTTCTGTTAGAGAAAAGATATTACAAGCAAAAGGTTGCACGAATGACTAGGAGTCGTTCTCCATGTTGATAGGATTCTTTAATGTTTTTGGTCTTGGGAGAATAATTAAAAGTCGAGGGTTGCATAGTTTATTTCTTCCATTTCCCTAAATTTTATTTATATCCAAGAGACTGAGCTTCATGAGGTGTCTGACTCTTTGGTGTTTTTTCTTTAGAGTAATACTTTTTGTGGCTGAGCTTTAATCTTGTCATTGTAACAATGGGGGTTTCTCTCTATTTGGTGTAGTTCAAAAGGGTTCTTTAAGTTCTCTTTTCTAGGGGTAGGTTTTCTAGGTATTTTTTTAGCGAGGGTATTCCAAGACTCAAAGCTTTGTGGTTAATGTATATTCCAAGTGCTCCCTTCCTGAGATATGAGAGATGTGGAAGGACATTCTTCTGCATAAAAGGCATCTAAATGGTGATGTGTGGTGTATTCTTGGTGATGTTAACTCTTCCCACTCTGTCATTGAGATAATTCACGTTGGTGTCTGCATCCGACCTCATGGTTGAGCTGATTGTATTGGGTTTCTAATTTTATTTCTAAGACAGATCTTATAAATTTTCACCTGTTAGGAAGGAATTTCACTTTGTTCAAACCAAATGGTATGGCTGCTAGTAGGCTAGATAGAATTCTTGTGTTTGACGCCTGATGTGAGGTTTAAGGCCCTATGAATCAGTAGGTGCTTTCTAAATATATTATCAATCATTATCTCATTATTCATATTTATGCAAACCAATTTTGGGGTCCCATACCTTTTAGACTCAATAACCATTGGTTGACCTACAATGCTCTCTCTCTCTCTCTCTCTCTCTCTCTCTCTCTCTCTCTCTCTCTAAGGTGGTTCATTCAAGCTGGGCCATTTATATTTCTATGGGTTGGAAGGAATTTGTTCTTAAAGAGAAGTTTAAACCTCTAATATAACTACTACATAAAAAAAATCTTACCTCGGGCGCAAAGGGGATGTTACCTCGGTTACACATGTGAGATAACGAAAGGTGACATGAATAATTACTACTATATCCCTCTATTTCTGAATAAACAATGAGTAAAGTGACAATGGTCATGGGTTCGATCCCCACTGAGATCCTTAAGGAATTTTAATTGCGAAAAAACGTATCCCCGCAGTTTTGAAAAATAACTGACGGGTAAAACAAGATTGAGTTTATTATATCTAATGTCGATTGCTTGTATCATTTAGCCTTAGTTGAACAAATAACATCTTAAATTAGTTTACAAAATAATTATATGAACAATTATATTTAAAGAATAAATTACACTAATTAATGATTTTCGGGCATTTTGCAACTCATCATTCATATCATGTTCTTTAATGGTTAAAATCTCTTCATGTTTCTTGTTTTTGTTCAATTTTCTTCCATACATTTTCAATGAACAAGTACGGAAGAAAGTTGAACAAAAATTAGAAGTGTTGAGGAGATTTTAACCATTAAAGATTGTGAGATGAATGATGAGTTGCATATTGCTCGAAAAACATTGATTAGTGTTAGATGTTTTTCAAATACAACATAATTTTTCACATTATTATTTCAAAAAAAATAATAGATCATATGTTCAAGGAGGAGTTAGTGAAATAAGCAATCAACATTAGATATAACAATATCAACTATAGTTTTGTCACTATAATATCCTCTCGACATGTTCAGAGGAATAAGATGAGAGTTGCACAAACAATCACCAAAAATATAATCTTAGTCTCAAACTCAAACTCAATAACAACAACTAAACCCTAAACATATAGGTTTTTCAAAACATTTCAAAGTATAATAACTAGACAACAACAACAATAAATAACAACAACATTAATATTATCTCAATCTAAACAACAATTAACATTAAACAATAACAAAATAAAACTCTCAACAAAAATACTGCAAGATCAACAAAAAACCTATAAATTCAATCTCAATAAACCTATAACGTATTTATCTTAACAAAAATAACAACATATAATATCAAACTCAATTTAAACAAAAACGACAACAACAACAAGATTAAGCCTCTAAGATTTTGGGTCTCAACAACAACAACAACTTTAGTCTAACATGACTAGTGATGTTAGACATACTAGATCTGCGAAGAACAAGAACAAGAACAAGAAGAACAAGAAGAACAAGAAGCGAACAAGCGTCCAAAACACATATCATCTTCATATTTCCTTACTTTTTTTGGAGTTGGATGATGATATGTGTTTAGGATTCTCGTTGTTTAGATCTCTTCGTTGGGGTTTTGTGGAAGTTGTTTTATTATATGTAAGTAAAATTGAACGCTACAAGCTAAGATATATATATATATATATATATATATATATATATATATATATATATATATATATATATATATATATATATATATATATAATTTCACCTTGGTTTTTAAACAAAACCGAGGCGAAATGTATCATTTAAGCCTTCAGATTTATTAAAGAACTGAAGTAATATATTACTTTAAAAAAATAGTGAATGGTAAAAATTGAAAAGTAACATTTATTGTTTCCTTTTTCAATATTTTTTAGTTCACCACTTTCTTTGTGTGCTGCAATATTGAAACATTGGACTTGACTGTGAAACAACAATATTGATTGCAATTTACAATATGTTTACGCATAAATTTCTCAATATTGTCAATCCAGGAGAGAAAGAAATTATGGAGTATTTTCTTTAGTTGACAACATTAGAAGGTTATTAAAAAAATATAGCAATGAACTTGTAAGAGGTGGAAACAACAACAACACCATTATGTGAGATGGATTGCAAGAGCTGAAAAATGTCTTGTTCGAGGTTGGTGTTAGAAGAACAACACACAACATATAACCTAAAAAAAATTGATGTCTTGAAATCCATCTCAAAGAATGATGTGTACGACTCTGGAGCAATTATAGATGAGTTAGGTTTAGGTTAAACCTTAATGAACGAGTGCTTTTATAGTAAAATCTTATCATTTAACCCCTCGGCTATATAAGAAACCGAAGGAATATATAATTTAATTTACAAATAAAAAATAAAATAAAAATAAAGACACCACTTATAAAGAAATAAAAATACAAACTACATATGATGGGATTCTAAGTATGTCCTGAATTGTTTTTTCCCCTCGTTTGTATTCTTAAACCAAGGGAATATATGATATTTTTAAAAAGAAAAAAATGGTGCTTCCTGGTATTATGCCTCGGTTTTTTGTTCGGCGAGGTAAAAGTTTTGTCATGAAATGTATCATTTCTAGTAGTGGATAGTGTCATACCCCAATTTTGTCCGGGCGTATTTAAATTTCATAGAATTTGATCTCATTTTATTTTTGCATCATATGCATAGCATGACATACATTTTGCATCATGAATAATACCTAAAATGTCAGTCAGAATGAATTTATTTGAGAATACAGACAAATCGGTTGAATTGTTAAAATTTGAGGTAACAGTGTATTTTTCAAATAATAGGTTTTGTGCTGACAATTTTAGTGGGACCGGTTTAATTTTCCGAACAAAATTTGCACTCGATTTCTATTTTCTAATTCATCAATAATCTTTGGTTTAGTTATTTCATTAAAAAATTAAAATTTGTTTAAGTCAAATATTAATTAGAATTTGTTTTATGATTCTATTTCTTTAAGTAAATAATAATGGTAAAAAAAATTCTATGCATTGGATTCTATCACCCACTAAATCCTTCACGTCTCACCTCACTCTCTCAACGTACGTAGATGATTCACAACTGCTCATACTTATCCAAAAAATTACTCACGCAAATATCACATGATCCTCCACTAACCAAAAATCCCACAAAAAGGGGATCTCAAATCTTAAAGAGGGGATTTTGTTATAAGAGAAAATTCAGCAAAGAGAAAAAAGGGGGTTCTCTCCTCATCATTCCAAAAAAAGCCTCGCCAACTGTTCCCACTTACTACTACTCACTCTCTCTCAGAAAAGATAAAAGAAAAAATAAAAAAAGAAAGAGGAAGGATTACTATTCATCTTCCTCGTTCACACTCTCAAATCCACAAAAAATCCTCTCTCAACATCTCCCTCACACGACCCACTCTCAGACTCCCTCTCTGCTCCAAATCTCCATCGTAACCCTCAAAACCCTCCTCCATCTTCACCTTCATTCAACCCACGAAACAACCGAAACCCTAACACCAACCTTCAAGCCGCTCACCACTCAACCTTTTCCCACGTGAAAACCCTTCATCCACCGTCACCGCCGTTTCTCTCTCACAACCATCACAAATAGCTCAACATTCGTTCTCTCCATTTCCATCGCAACATCGTCATCTTCCAAACGGTTCATCTCCACCGTGCGAAACCACCAGAAACCCTTTCCGTCGCTCAACTCACAAATGCACAAACTCTCCATTTTCCTTTTCATCTTCTGCACCATCATATCCATCACAACACAATCTTTCGCCGGCAATCGCTAATCAACCTCATCCTTCGCCTTTAAACACCACATCTTCTCCCTTCAGTAGTCGTGGGTTCCAAGATCAAGACCAAAATCAACAGATCTGAAATACTTGGAAGATGTTGAATTCGTTGCAGTTAACGATCCTTGTACTATGGATTTCGTGATGTATGTTTAGATGCGATATTGTTCACGGATAGTGGAAGAACAACGAACCCACCGTCAAGAACTCTAAGGATATCCTCTTCGGTCAGAAGCCACATACAGGAACCCAGAAGAGACCCCGGGGCGTACACTGGTACGGATATCATTGCTGAGTCTATTGTGGTTTCTTCTACCGAAAAGACAAAGTTGCTGCTCATCTGAAGGGTGGTACCAAGAAGATTAAAGCAGTCAGTCGGGTATCAAAACCACATCAGCCGTACTCCAAACAACAACAACATGCTGACGGTAACGAATCGAAATTGACCATATCGTTAGCTACTAGGATTTCATTTCAGAAATAAGTTTATTATACTGCTCATTCATTGTGCATTTCGATTCTGATTGAATTAACAAAGCTGCTGTGATTATTTTTTATTAAGATTGTTCATGTTCTTGTGCACTTATGTTGGATTGGAGTAGGATAACGTTGATTGATTATATTGCATTTCCATTATTCCATTATTGCACATTCGCGTCTCTGTCTCAATTCTCAGTTTGAGTCGGAAGCATTATGGATAGATTTCCACATATGTCTTCATGTATTAAAAGTTCATAATGATATAGCAGGTTTTGGTTTTGATGCTAATGACATTTTTCCTTTCTTCAATACATTTAAATAGGAATGCTGTGATTATTTTCAAGCAATCTAAATAAGTGTGCTACCGCTATACCGCCATGAATTCCATTTGCTTGTACTATTAATTCTGGATTTAAACCCAGGGATGTCATGTAAAATGTTTGTTTGTTTTGTTTAGGATTCTTTGCCATTTTATAGTATGAATTTTGTGATTATTACTATGATTCCTGGGATAGCCTTTAAAATGTTATGGGGTGGAAGCATTACATAAGCAACTCGGCCTTTGTCCTAACCGAGTTTGTTCATATATCAAAACCAAAATTTTGTCTTTATTTTATTTTGAGAAAAAATCCTTTGGTATTGCTTATGTAAAGATCTTTCTGTTATTTCCTTGAGAATTGTTTAGTCCCAATCCTATCAGATAACCATGTCACTAAGTTGTTGGGGTGTTATTATGGTGCACATAAATTTTAGCCCAATCCTGTGCATCACTACTAATTTCTGATAACCTGAAAGCATGAAAAAAAAAGATAATTTATGTTTGAATCTGAAATCCGGTTTTGAATCCGTGAATTCGACAATTTCATGTCGTCTATGCCGCCAAATTTCAATAAATCAAAAGAATATTTTCACCGCGTTTGAGTTTCACGAATAACATTAATCCTTGTTATCTCGCATAAATCGGTTCGAGCACATCAATTTAAATAAATCAACCTTGTCACTCATTTTCATTTGTTTTCTTAAAAGTTAATTGGACTTTTGTTTAAATACTTCATTTCAATTAATTAGATTAACCAAATTCAAATGATTTAATAATTGAAGGTTTTTCTTTTCCACCATGTTTGCATAATAAACAAATTCAATTTCAAAACCATGATTCAAACCAATTTCAAAAAAGCACAAACAACAATTCTCGATTCAAACACCGAGCCCATTTTTAAAACACCCTTGTAAGTCGATTGCTCTTCGCATCGCCATCAACCTCACATAGCTTACTCTTGGCCTTCCTTACAATGAAACCTACTTGGTTATTGATTAATTGAGTAGATGAAATAATACACTAAAAAAAAAGTTCATCTTATTTATAAACATGAATTCAAACCTTTTTCCAAACCACTCAATTTCAAAAGAATTTTCTCTTTTAAACATAAACTTGGGATGAAAAGGAGATAGGAAGCGTACGCTTCACTATTTCTCAAGCACTTGAATAATTGGCTTACGCCATATTGCGCGAGTTCTTGTCACCCGATTAAGTCTTTAATCACACAATTTCAAATCACTTTTCAAAATCAAATATAATAACACAAATTCAAATCATTTTTCAAACCATTCAACTTCAAAAGGATTTTCTCTTTCAAACATAAACCTTGGGATGAAAAGGAGAATAGTAAGCTTCCGCTTCACTATCTCTCGACTATTCGAATAATTGGCGTACGCCATATTGCTCGGATTGTCGTCATTCATTTAAAACCCTAAAACTCCATAAAATTAAAATCACTCCCCCAACTAATTATAAATTCTAAAAGCTTTATTTTTAATAATTAATCTTTGAATGAAAAGGAGAATAGTGAGCATTCGCTTCATTATCTCTCGATTATTCGAATAATTGGCGTACGCCATATTGCTCGAATCTTCGTCATCAAATTAAAACCTACCAAAATTCAAACTACCTTCGCAAATCGAATACAACATCTAAGGACATATTTTTTACAATTTAAACTTCAGATGATAAAAGAGGGGAGGCGTACGCCTCACCCTCTCTCGATTATTTGAATAATTGGCGAACACCATATTGCACATATTATCGACTTCCGACTAAAACACGCTAAATAAACTTGGATAAAGGAATAAGTGGCGTACGCCTCATTATTCCTTGAATAAGCAAGTAGGGGGCGTACGCCTCACTACCGTGCATATTCAACATCCACAAATAAACTTTCAAAATAATTCGAACGAAAAGGGACTAGAAGGCGGACGCCTTGTTATTCCTCGAGAGAATTGGACGATTGGTGAACATCACATTGCTCAATCCTTCGTTGTTCTCCACAAACATCTCAAACAAATCAAACCTAATTTCTCGCCCCCGAGCGATCGAAACCAATCAACCAAAACACCCAAACATCAATTCAACTTGTCACCCCCGCGTGATCAAAACCTTTTCAAAAAAGAACACTGTCAATCCTTTCTAATGCGTGTAACACCCCGATAAAAATAAGATAATTATTTAATTTAAGTTAATATTATATTTATTAATTTAATTAAATAATTGGAATTATTGGATTATTATTATTATTATTATTGGAATAATAATTATTGGAAAATATATAAGTTGGAAATAAGAAAAAAAAAAGTCCCATTTGGTAAAGAAAGGGTTTCACGTGAAAAGCAGAGAAGCGGCTGAAAAGAGGAAAAGGGCAAAGAGACAGAGCAAGAGGAAGAAGGTTGGAGAAGAGAAAAGCTTGAAGCTTAAAGATTCGCCGGATTAACTCAGGTAAGGGGGGTTTATCGTCGTTTAATGGGTATTATGGGTTAACATGTAATGGGTAGTGATGAACCATTGATTTGACCCTAATTGGGATGTTGAATGCGGAAAAATTATGATGGATAAGTTGTGTTAAAACTGAAATTGACTCTGTATTTGGATGAGTCTTGATTTCCTGAAAGTGTAGCTTTTTACGGAATTGGAATCGGAGGTCCGGAAGCCCTCCAACGGCGGAAAATGCGGAGAATTCTGCATTCTGCTTCGTGTTAGCGCAGGAACAACTTTCTGTCTTACGTTAACCGGTTAACCCAGAGTGTTAACCGGTTAACACTGTTTTGAATTGTGAAAAATTGCTGTTTGTCTTGCGTTAACCGGTTAACCCAGGGCGTTAACCGGTTAACACTGTTAAAATTTGCCAGGAAGTGTATTCTGTCCTGCGTTAACGGGTTAACCCAGGGCGTTAACGGGTTAACGCTGTTGAAATACTGTTAGAATTGCAGTCAGTCTTCCGTTAACGGGTTAACGCTGTTGAAATACTGTTAGAATTGCAGTCTGTCTTCCGTTAACAGGTTAACCCAGGGCGTTAACCGGTTAACACTGTTGAAAAACTGAAAAATTGTATTTTGTCTTGCGTTAACGGGTTAACCCAGGGCGTTAACGGGTTAACGCTGTTGGAAAAGTGAAAAATTGATAATTGAATATTGTGTACGTTTTGGAATGGAATTATATAATACTTAGTTTATGTCAAAAAGAGATATATAATATTATAGTTAATTTTGATGAGTAATTTTGTTGGGTTTATGTTATGAAATGTCGATACAAGTATGACTGAGTTGTTAAGTTATTTCGTGTACGGAAAGTTGTTAAAGATACTGAGTTGTAGGCTTGGTGAGCCAAAGTTGATTATAAGTTGATTATGTTGAAAACATTGTTGTGTTGCTATTATTATTATGTTGTCGGAATTTTAAAGTCGTGTATGTCATGTAAATTCATATGCATTAAGTCGGAGCTTTGCTCACACCACGTTGGCCTGGATTGGCAAAAGTTGAAAGTTGAAGGCTTAAGCCTTGATGCCTCGTTAAATTGGCAAATTTTAAGTTGGGAGTTTTACTCCGAATGGTACCACATGCATGACGAGTCGAGTCTCATTAGAGTTGCATTTTTGTTGGTTTGTTGTATGGGTATTTAATTTAATTGAGATTATACGTGTGCTTTATGTTGGTGTTGAGTATGATGTTTGAGTTGATGTGCCGTTACTGAATGTGTGTTATGATTAGGGTGATGAAATGTGTTAAATTACTTAACATTGCATGATAGTTTATAATGCTTATTATATCGATTGAGGAACTCACCCTTACAACTATTTTTCAGGTAACGAGCAGTGATTGAGTAGGAGCTAGTGCTTGGAGTCTAGTGTAGTTCCTTAGTGGGTCATGCTCTGGTAGATGTAACATCGGGATGGGATGTTTTAAATGTTTTATTGTTGGTTGTGAACCAGTTTACATGTAATATGCTACCTGTTTTGCATGATTGATTTAATCTTTATCCGCTGCGTATTGTGCAAATGCTTTATGTTTTGAATTAATAAAAGAGCATAACAATTATCATGGTGAATGGCGTGAAGTAATTGTGTGACACCCTTAATTGCATATTTACTCTGATTGATATATGTTGTTATTTTAACTAAACTTTTGGGGTATTTTAGAAGGGTGTTACAATGCGCACAACAAACCAGTGCTAGAGCCTCCCCCGAGAGTAGACATGCCAGCGTTTAGCCGTTAGAACACCGACTTACACAGTCGTTCATCAAAACAAAACACACCAAATATTCGTAATAGCCCGAACTACGAATGCTCTGAATTCCTTATTGCACCATAAGGATACGTAGGCAGGAGATTGTTGTATCTTCGCGAGCACACTAATAAAAAACCTCTCATTTCCCCCTCCCGAGGTCTTCATCCATATCTATCATCAATTCTAATTACTCGAAGCAAGCAAATAACAGTCAACTAACAGTCAAATAGCAAAATCAGACTAAGAGGTTCCCGTTGAGTACAACGGACGTAAGGGATGCTAATACCTTCCCCTTGCGTAATCGACTCCCGAACCCGAATATGGTTGCGACGACCATTATTCTTATTTCTAAAGGTTTTCTCGATATTTTCCTATTCCTTCATTGGAATGAATAAAGTTCGGTGGCGACTCTGTTTCGAACATTTTTTCCGTGTCCTATCGCGAGGGATCGCATTATCACATTTTTTGAGGTGCGACAGACTGGCGACTCTGCTGGGGACCCTGCTCCAAGCAAGAGAGAGTCTAGCCTAACTTAGTCAGATTTTGCTATGATTGTTGGAAGATATTCTTTCTTTCCATGTTTATTTCTCTGTATTTTATTCTAATTACTTGTGTTGTATTGTATGTCTTGATACTTTGATATGGGACTTGGTGTATGCTGTGAGATAAGCTCCATACCCGAGCTTCGAGAAAAAACTTAGAACCCGGAGTTGTGTAGTATTGAACCGGGGGGTGTACACCTCATTGGGACAATACGAAGACTCCACCTAGAGTAGATCTGTTTGGAGTTTCCATCACAATATGGCTAGCCCATCATTGTGAGGGAGGTTCTAAACACGATCCGTGACTCTAGGGACCTCTCCTTAAAACCAAGTTTTGTTTTCATGATCGGTGATTATGTAGTATTGAACCGAAGGGTCTACACCCTGTTCGTACAATACGAGAATCCCACTTAGATTAGATCATTTCAGAACTCCCATCACGATGTGGCTAGCCCACCATTGCGAGGAAGTTTTGAACTTGATCCGTGAGTCTAAGTTCCTTCCTTGAAAACATAACTTTAGAACCTACCTTTGGGGAATTCCTTGTGATCAGACAAACTTATGTTTCTTCCTTTTATCCTGACGTACACGACGTGTGAATAATCTTGGGTATTTGTATTCCTTTGTGAAAAACATGGCGAAATTTCATGCATTTGCACATCATCAACATGCATTGCATATCATTGTCCAGAACAAAAACTTACACCATATTCTACTCTTTGTCCAGTAACGCTGACTACTCGACACCAGTACGAGACACGCCGCAACTACAAGATGACACTTGAACAGCTTGAAGCTAACCAAGTTTCGATGAGAACGGACATTGACTCCATGCAGGCAAAGATGGACCGTCTGCTTGAGACCATGTTACTCTTGGCCCAGAAGGAGAAGGATGCTGAGACTAGCGCCGAAGCTAGGAAAGTTGCTGCCCAGTTTGGATCACCATCGCTTAGCATCCCTGGAGTAACTG
This sequence comes from Lathyrus oleraceus, assembly GCF_024323335.1. NCBI lineage: Eukaryota > Viridiplantae > Streptophyta > Magnoliopsida > Fabales > Fabaceae > Lathyrus > Lathyrus oleraceus. The sequence goes on from NC_066581.1 coordinate 523,183,594, forward strand.
ACCTTGATGGTAACCCCAATCATCCTAGAGGAGGACCCATCCCTATTTCTGTTCCCATGGTCAACCTGAACCCCCATGAGCATTCTGCTACATCTGCTCGCCATGGATCCATGATGGGTGATGAAGATCCGTATGACGCTTTCTTCATGCCACAACCCGCCAAACCTGCTGTTGGAGGTCTCCCAGACCCAGCTGTTGATAGACTCCATGCTTTGGAGGAAAAGTTTAAATCCTTGGAGGTTCACACTACTCCCGTTCTGGACGCCGTTGATATGTGCTTGGTGCCAGGCCTCGTGATTCCCCAAAAGTTCAAAGTCCCGGACTTTGACAAGTACAAAGGGATCAGCTGCCCAAGAACACACCTCAGAGCCTACTGCCGCAAAATGGTCGCCCACATCAGTAATGATCAACTCTTGATCCACTACTTCCAAGATAGTCTCAGTGGGGCATCCTTGGAGTGGTACATGCAACTAGAGAGAGGTCAGGTCCAGTCATGGAGAGAACTTGCTGAAGCCTTCCTTAGGCATTATCAGTACAACACTGATCTAGCGCCCAATCGCACACAACTGCAAGACATGACTCAACGCAACAATGAATCATTCAAGGAATACGCACAGCGCTGGAGAGAGCTTGCAGCTCGTGTTCAACCTCCTCTTCTTGACAAAGAACTAATTTATATGTTTATGGGAACTCTGCATACCCAATACATGGAGAAGATGGTAGGATCCAGTTTCCCGATTTTTGCTGAGGTTGTCTCCGTGGGAGAACGAATCGAGAGCCAGATCATGAAGGGAAAGCTACCTTGTGCTGCTAATGCTTCAAGTGGAATGAAGAAACCTTACCCTAATCTCCCAAAGAAGCCAGAAGGGCAGGCCAATGCCATAATGGGAGGGGGAGGATATAGGACACGTCCGTATGCTCCTATGCCTTACGATCAGGTTGTCGATGTCGTCCCGACACCATATCAGCCACCATATCAGCAACCACATCAGCAACAATATCAACAACCATATCAACAGCCGGCTTACCAGCAGCCGCATCAGAATCAACATCAACGTGCTCCACAACCACGTCCACCTAACCAGCAGAGGGCAAGGAGGCCAGAAAGACATTTCGATCCTTTGCCAGTGTCATATAGCAAGATCCTCCCCTACCTGCTAAAGGATGGATCAATTATGCTGAAGGAGATAACACCTGCAACTCCACCATATCCTCCAGGCTACGACGCCAATGCTCACTGTGAGTATCACATGGGTGCACCAGGGCACACAATAGAGAACTGTAAGGCTTTCAAGCACAAGGTCCAGGACCTGATTGATAGTAAAGCACTTACATTCACGCCAGTGAGGCCAAACGTTGCAACAAACCCCATGTCGGCGCATGCAGAGTCGAGTAAAGCTCGAAGATAAAGCCTCTCACTAGCCTGAACAAGCATAATGAATCCCAACGAAGAATTAAGAGATGAAGTTTGTTGCTTTGAATGAAGGCAAACGTTGTGCCATTTTTACCATTTTTGCATTATTGTAATTTGTTCTTGATTGTTTAAGTACTGTATGCTTTAAACATTGTTATTTTTATTTGGTCTTATTAATGGGATGATTATGCATGCTTTGAATCAATCTTTCATATTCACTCATCTATCACATTTTCAAAGCACAAACACATACTTTTCCACCTCACTTTCTTTCATCACACTATTGTTAGTAAATGTTGGAAGGAGGATGACGAAAACGAAATACTCATAATTGCTAATTGTATGCTTTTGGATAAAATCCTGCTAATGATGTACAGGCATTGTTTCAAATCCCCAAACACTGGAGAGATAAGGAGTTAATCCCTAGTCAACCACTTCGAGCCTAGAAGTAGGAGTTTCTTTCGGATCTACAAACCCTTACGCTTAACCTGGGGCAGGGTAGTGTTCAGTTGGTCTAAATACACTTTCGAATTACAAGATGAAATATCCCATACGAGGATCAACCATATGACACTCTTCACACACATCCTGAAGGGTCGAAGGGACCATACAAATCCAAATTTTATGTCGGTTGTTCTTCAATGACCAATAACTTGGTGTAGCGGTGTATTCGTCGCTATATGATTTATTGATTAAACCATAAGCAAAGCATACAATGAATTCGAGTCGCCACCGCACTTTTATTTATCCAAAGGACTGGCTAAAAAGCGAACAAAAGCCTAAGAAGTTTTACGCGTAGAAAACTAATAAAAAGATCAGAGAATCTGGATAAGGGGTAAATTACGCAATGGGAAGGTGTTAGGCACCCACTACGTCCTAGGTACTCCTAGGGAGCCCTTTTCACACTTGTTGTATAAAATCGTTATTTGTTATGAAATATTTATTGTGCAAACATGATTGGGATGATGAGAAAAGAATATACAATTTAGTTATTTTTGTGTTCGAACGGATGAACCCGTTGCCTACGTACCTCCCATCAAAGGTAAGGATCAAAACGCCGTAGTTCGGCTAAAAGATTTCCAAAAGTTAGTGGATTCAATTTTAAACACAAGCCTTAAGGTCTTACGTTATCCACGGGAGAAAACTCAACCTTATACAAACAACGAGTCCACCATGTGAGAAAAGCTTCAACTTTCTAGTGAGGGGTTAACCCTATAATAAGCAAGGAAGACTTACAATTCAATCAACTAAGGACAAATAGGTGAGATTGACATCAACCAACTAGGATAAATCAAACCTATGGCTAATGTATGAAAACTTAGCAAGGATGGACAAAGCCACAAAACAATTGAATGGGTGAAGTTAATTGATTATGATCATTCGTGAAAGTAGGGTCAAAGTATGATTAAGATTGATTCAAAAGAAGTATTATGAAAATGGAGTTTGAAAAAGTCAAGGACTTGGGGTCCAGGTTTTTAATTTAAAAGCATGAAGATGTTTGCACAATATTTATCTCAAGTTTTGAAAGCAATGTGTGAAAAGGTTTAGGACAAAATGGAATGAATGGATGAAGATGGAGTGTAAAACTTCCTAGAAGGTTCACCTCTTGAAATCATATAGAAGATGACTCAAGTGTGTCCTTTGGAATAGGCAATGAGCAATAATAAACAAGCAAAGGAAGAAAGTCAACAAAAGCGGATACCGGATGCCAATCACTGGTCTTATACCAATCTCCTAAAACAGAACTGGATATCAGAGGCCACTTTATGGACTTATACCAATCTCCTCAACAAAGAAAATAAAAGGTGGATACCGGATGCCAATCTATCTGGACTTATACCAATCTCCAACAAAAACAAAGCAAACACTTGGATGTCAGATGCCAATCTATCTGGGCTTACTCTAACCTCCAACATATGATCATAGGAAAACAAATGCCAAATTACACGGACTTACAATTGCATCCTCACATACAACAATCAAATGCATCAAGCAAAGAGAAGATGAGTGGCCAATGAAATGGTCTTATACTCACTTCCATATCATAGGAACAATGGCCAATGAATGGTCTTACAATTGTCCTCAATGGGTAAACAACAAAGATATGTCACAAAGACAAATGAGATGATCATGCACTAATGAGCAATTAATGATGATAAATGCACAAAGCATGCAAGCAGACATGTACAAATGGATCAAGTAATCAATCAACCAAAGGCATTCAACACACTTTATAACCAAACAATGAGGCTCATACAAAGGGTTGGGCATTAAAGCCAACTGGAATCGGGTTAATGGTGCTCTTAACCTTGACATTGAGAGCCAAGGTGAAGCAGATGAAAGGATATGAGGGGTGTGCCTCATGCTCTTATCCCTGGTCAGGGAGAGCTTTGAATATCAGAAGGTGTGGGAGTTCAGAAAGATGGAACTCTCTCCACAAGTTAGACTCTATAGATCTTGGGTTTTTACTCACTATGCATCAACACATGTGGTGTGAGCAAGGTGAGTGACACACAGAATAGTAGGAGATAGGTTGCATATCTCTTGGATTCTACCAATTGCCTTATTTAAAGGACTTTTCCTGCTTGGGACAAAAGTAAACAAGCACAAACATCGCCTCTTAAGGAGGACTTCAGACAGTTGCCTGGCCAAGTAACAGGCCAGGTCTTCCAGACTACATGAAGAAAAAGGATTCTACCTCAATGCAAATGCTATCAAGCAAAGCAATGCAAGTTCTCAAAGAACTATTAGCAACTAATGGTACCTGAAATCAATCAAGTAAAATCAGTATACAACTCAAATTCAAAACCAATATAAGATAAGGACCAACACAATCAGTCAAATGTGCAATGCACAAAGCTCAAAGAATATGAGCTAAGCATCCTACAAAACAAACAAGTTAGTTCATGATAATCAATCAAACTCAAGCAACTTGCATTAATCTCCTTGAAGCATTTGCTTCTTAACCTGAAAAACAAACTTAAACATGAGCAACAAGACCACTAGGACAAGCCTAGGGTCAAAAGAGATAAGAAAATTCAAAACAGCAAGTGAAATCTATCCCAAATCAAGTCCAAGCAATTAAGGAACAAACCCAAGTGGTTTCACATTCATATCATTCATCATTATCATTTCATAAACAAATTAGGTCAAAACATGTCATATAGAAGCTCATAGAAGTCAACAGAATAATTCCACTCAAATCCAATCATAAACATTTCAATAAATCCTCAAATAAATCATGATCAAACATCATCCATAACATGATAATCATACCAAATTTCAGCTCATTTGGATCAAAGTAAGTAGGTCAATGAAAATCAGAAAGTCAGAGCAAGTTCACACAAACTCATACAAAGCATCAAAACATGCACCAACTTCAATAAATCATAAGACAGTGACAACACATGATAAATGAATGGGATCAAAACCATGACAAACATTAAGATGTCTACAATTCACATGTCAAATTTCAAGTCCATCCAATAATGCATGAGGATTTCACAAATCATATAACATCATGTGTCACAAAAGTCAACAAATGACCAAACAGGGGAGAAAATTCCAATCAAATAGGAAATGCCATCAATAATTCCAGAAAACTTCACATGTAAAATAGACATCCACAAGTATGTTCATGCAAAAATCCAGACCATTTTGAGTTCAATAAGCATGGTAATAAAAATCATGAAGTTGGACATGAATGGTGTGACACAAGTTGTCACACCCCTATTCAAAAATTCATATCTCATCAACCAGCAATGATAAATTCACAAACTCTACACCAAAGTCACCATGAACATGTCTAGTTTAAGCACAAAAAATTTGAGAAGCATTGGATAATGTATCATCATTTCACAAACAATTTGGCAAGGCATACATAAAATGGACAACATGAACAAACCCTAGCACATTTTAAAATCCACACATGCAAAAATCTGGAAAAATCATCATACAAAACTAGAGATCAAGAGGAGCATTCCACAAAAAATCCCATCAAATTTGGATTAAAAAAGAGTGACTTATGAATTTTCTAAGTTAGCCATGCCAAATGAAATAAAAATTGCAAAAATGAAATGATTTAAATAAATATTAAACCGGCAGTGGCAATATGGTAAATAATTAGTCCCTTAAGTGAAACTCTGCGTTTTACTTAAGGAGGTGTCAGCTAACGACTGGTGCATGGCAATCAAACAGTGTCTTCATGCAAGCAAAAGCCAAAACACGAGCAAAACAAATTTTGGGTTTAACATTTTTAGGGTTTGGCTACTGTTCATCATCATCATCAATCGGGATGAACTTTTCTCCCAGAATTGTAAAATGAGCATACCAATCGAATCATCTAACAACATACATCAATAATCTAACCTTATTTTTCATCAAATCGAGCTAACAAGGAAGAACTATGCAAAAACACATTTGAATATCAAACTTTAAATCCATGTTTCTCTCTCAATACACAACCATTTTTCACGATTCAAAGTTCAAAATAATCATGGCAAAAGGATCTACAAGAAGCACTACATGATTTTAAAAATGAAGAGAATCGAAAGTTTACTTGATTTGAAGAGCAGTGGTGAAACAGAGGTTTTCTGGCCGTGCCAAGTAGAAACAGAAGTCCAATGAGGTCCCAGATGATGAATGGAGAAGTATTGCAAGTTCAGTTGTCTTGATTCTAGCTCCAAATTAGAGCTGCCATGGAAATGCTTCAATAGAATAGTAATGGATTCTTGCTGTACAGCTAAGAAATAACACTTGCTAAAGCTTCCAAAAGGATGGCATATGATGAAACAATCAACCCAAGCTCGAGCTCTTTGAAGATTTTCAGCAAAAAGTTCAAATGAAGAAATGAGTGTTTTTGAGAGCAAATGAATTTTTTGATCTGTTTTGCAAAGTGTGGCTAGGGTTTCTCTGCAGAAAATGTGCAATATATATCCTGTTTAATGAAGCCTAAGCTTGGTTAATGAGGTGGTAATCACATTAGCTCAAAATGAAGTGTTTTTGGCAATTAGTGAAATTAACTCAAATTGCATGGGCATGGCTCTACAGTGAGAAATGGGCTTAGGCAACACATCCAAAACATGATTTCTGAACATTTTCAAATGGTAGAATGCATTGGAAATGGTTAATTTAAAAGTCACTTTTTCACCTCCCTTATTTTAAATTCAAGCCACTTGAAAAAGGTCATTTTGCTTGGTTGATTTTTGGTGAATTGTGATGAAGGATTTGGATAGAGCGCATCAAATATGACTTGTAGCAAAAAACCTCACTCAATTTGGCCAAATGGTTTGGAAGATATCTCACTTTGAAGTTCAAAAAGTTTTGAGAATGATTTGATCATAACTTGCCAACCACACATGAGAAATGAGTGTTCTTGGACTTTTTGGAAATGGTAGAACAAGATCTTCAACTTTCATGTTGGACAAAAATTCATTTGAAGCTTGTATGATGATGTAATTTTGAGGAGAAGAACTTTCCATTTTTGGCAAATTCCAATTACAGGTCAACTTTCTATTTTTGGAAATTTCTTGTCTGACTTCAAATTCTTCACTGTGGATGTTTGACATGTTATATGAGGCTTATATGGACATGAATGAGACCTCTCAAACCAATTCCCACCATCAAATCACTGATTAAATGCACAGTTGACCACAGTTGACTTCAGTTGACTTTGCTAGGGTTTTGGTTGACTGAACCATGTTCTGATGAATTCCAAGCCCCTACCACTTGATATCTTGATTCAAAATGATGTCACAACTCATATGAACTCTTGATGAATGATCATGGTGCCCAAATTCTTCAAGAATGGCCACCATCTATCTCAATGACTGACTTTGACTGATTTGACCTAATTTGCTTCATCTGCAAGTGACATGGTTAGATGACAATGTTTTTGTACTTTTGGTTAATAGATAGATGAAAAGCAATGATATACAAATGCAATACATGCTTGGTGATCAAGAACCACACTCACAAGATAACCCACCCACTAGGAGGGAAGCAAAGGTGCACAAAGATCCTTGAGGCAATGATATGATATGATATGATGCCATGAGGGATCTTAGGGACAAAATTGGGGTCTTACACTTGGCAGTCACAATTTCCAAAAAAAAAGTCAAAGAAAGAGCCCGCTAAGTCCAACACCCTGAAAGGAGACTTAGGCAAAAATGGGGCAATCCCGATGGATTAAGGCTTCAACAAGCGGTCCATGCAAAAGTTAGGGATCAAAACAAGAATCAAGAGAGACAATGAAAGTCCTCAACAAAACAAAACAAGATTCAGTAACCACCATACCAAAATCAAAGGGTCACCGACATCCAAAAAACGAAATAAGGTGGCTGCCATTCCAAGAGACCTTGAATCACCATCTTTATCCTTACACCCACAAAAGTAAGTGTATGCCGAATTAACTGAACGTAGGATTGGAGATCATCATGAAGAAGGGGTGGGTTAAAATAAACTTTGAGCCTTATATCCTTTTGTTTCAATAACCGTGAACCAAGCCACGTTACAACCCTCAAAAGACCTAATTGAAGTAGGGTTTATTCTGAAGGCATACTGCAGCAAGGTTGAGTAAACTGACTCCCAAAGATTTGCTAATATTCTATTCTCACTGTGTCACTCACACACTAGCTAAATCAAGCACCGCGATTGGACACATGATCCACTCGCCACACATTACCATAACACTCCAAATGAATGATTGTTTTTCAAAACTTGCATAATTGTTGCATTAACATCACCATTTCTTGGATAACAATTCTTAATTGTCAGTCAGTACTTGACATCAAGAAAATTCCAACAAGAGGCAATTCAAGAGGTACTTGATCTTTGGTGCTGACACGAATCAAGACCATCTCATAAATCAAGGGGCATGGCATCTTTTGATCATGTTGACATAAGAAGTAGTAAGTATAAGACAAATCTCCAAGCATCGGTTGATCAGGGAGGAAAAACACTTCAACACTCAGTCCGTCTAGGGCAAGTCCCTCAAATGCTAGTCTGGGGCAAGACAAGTTACAAGGGGAAAATTCCCTTCATATCTTCAAGTCAGTCAAGCAGATTGCATCAGACATTAGTGACTGCTTGAATTCATAACCAAAATGTCAAAAGTTCATACAAGTACAATACCATACCTTGACAAGAATCCTTAGGGTCCGTCAAAGGCATAATCATCATGCGTTGATCACATCGCTATGCTCAGTTACAGGTTGGCAAAACATCTCAGAAGAAGAACTGAGATCTTCTCGAAGACAAATACACAATATATCAGCAAGAGATCAAACTGGGGGCACCAAGAGTATCCGCATCTATTGCGTGTTCATCACATCATCAACTACCGAGTGTCGGGAAGTCAGATCCTTCCACCCATCAATAGCTCAATCCACATTGACAATTACCAGAAAAGCCAAAGCCCACCTTGCTGGCACCTTCACAAAAACAAATGCAACCAACATTGGTTTCCAGAAAACACATTGCCTTTGAAAAGGGGGGCCAATCCCAAACAAACCAATCATCCTTTGCATTCAAACATGCATCACATGCATCACATGTATCACCTCATACATAACACATACATATCATTCATGCATATAGCACGAGTCAAAATCCAAGGTTTAATCGTAGGAATCCAGGCCAACCCTCAGTTGAGTCATTGTTTTTCTCTGAGTGAGTTCTTACCCTATTATCGGGTGTTCCCCATTGAGCTACATCCTTCAACCTTTTATTGATAAGATGTTATCCTCAGCTAAGTCAAACAATGTTTCTCCAAACACTGACCGTGTTTCGCGTTGAGCGTCCCTCATTGAGTCGTTTCATGTAACCTTTTGTTGATGGAAATTACACCTCCCTAGAGAGTATTTGTTCTGCAACCTTTTGTTGGTGGATACCCCAAGCAAGTCTTACCGAGTAATGTTCCAACACTACCCAGCAAATCAGGTTTACTGAACTTTGACAGTAGCCTTATTTTTCCAATATTTTTCTCACTATCATCCTTTTGGTGAAAGTCCATTGAGGAATAATATTGGTCATTGTCCTGTTTACGGTAACCGTTATCCTTTTGGTAATGGTAAATCTTTGACGTTTGTGGTCTTACTGTCATCCTTTTGGTGTCAGAGATCCTTGAAGCTTTGGGTCCAACCTTCATCCTTTTGGTGAATGGCGACCTCTCATTGTTAAAACTTGTTGTCATCTTTTTGGTGGTAACAAGTTTTGTCGTGTGATCTCATCATTATCCTTTTGGTGTCGAAGATCCTTGTCATTTTGGTTCAATCATCATCCTTTTGGTGATGACGTCCAGTTCAATCTAAATATCATCCTTTTGGTGATAGAGATTATAAAGCTTGGTTTGAGCCATTGTCCTTTTGGTGATGGTGACATTTGGAAAGTCCAATCCCACTGTCATCCTTTTGGTGTCAGCAGTATTTGAAGTTATTATAACTTATTATCATCCTTTTGGTGGTAGCAAGTTTCGAAGTTATGATCTCACCTTCATCCTTTTGGTGATGGTGATTGTTGACTCATTATCATCCTTTTGGTGATAACGAGTCTTGTTGTTTGTAGTACCTTCATCCTTTTGGTGATGGTGACTATTGACTTATTATCATCCTTTTGGTGATAACAAGTTTTGTTGATTGGTCTTACCTTCATCCTTTTGGTGACGGTGACCATTTGAGTTATGGGCTCATTATCATCCTTTTGGTGATAACGAGTTTTGTTTTGATCTTACCCTCATCCTTTTGGTGATGGCGATCATTGAGTCTGTTTCAGCTTATTATCATCCTTTTGGTGATAACAAGTTTTGAAGTTCTGTCCTTATTATCATCCTTTTGGTGATAACAAGTTCGGTTTGTTTGATCTTACTGTCATCCTTTTGGTGTCAGAGATATTTAAAGTTATGTCCTTATTATCATCCTTTTGGTGGTAACAAGTTTGTGTCTTGATCCTACCTTCATCCTTTTGGTGATGGTGATCAATTGCGTGTGTGCTTATTATCATCCTTTTGGTGGTAACAAGTTTTGTCGTTTGACAATACCTTCATCCTTTTGGTGATGGTGATTGTTGACTTATTATCATCCTTTTGGTGATAACAAGTTTGTCTTGATCTTACCTTCATCCTTTTGGTGATGGTGACCAATTGTGTTGTGTGCTTATTATCATCCTTTTGGTGGTAACAAGCTTTGTCGTTTGACCTTACCTTCATCCTTTTGGTGATGGCGATTGTTGACTTATTATCATCCTTTTGGTGATAACGAGGTTTCGTTTTGATCTTACTATCATCCTTTTGGTGATGGGGATCCTTTGAGTTGTGTGACTTATTATCATCCTTTTGGTGGTAACAAGTTTTATCTTGTATCTTACCTTCATCCTTTTGGGGATGGTGATCATTGAGTTTCGACTTATTATCATCCTTTTGGTGATAACAAGTTTGTTGTGTGATTATACCTTCATCCTTTTGGTGATGGTGATCATTGAAGTTATTTAACTTATTATCATCCTTTTGGTGATAACAGGTTTTGTTGTTGGATCTTACCTTCATCCTTTTGGTGACGGTGATCTTTGAAGTTGATGAGTTAACTATCATCCTTTCGGTGGTAGCCTTGATCTTATACTCCTGGTAATAGGAAACTTTATCAGAATAACCATCATCCTTTTGGGGACGGACATCATCCTTTTGGTGATGGGAATCTTTGGATTGTGTCTAACTTTCATCCTTTTGGTGATAGCGAGATTTGTTGGTTGATCTTACCATCATCCTTTTGGTGATGGTGATCTTTGTTGTATCCACTGTAACAATTATCCTTTTGGTGAGGATGATCCGGGAAATCATGGTGAATTCCTGTCATCCTTTTGGTGATAGCAACTAACTCCACTGTCATCCTTTTGGTGTCAGAAAACATGTACAGTTTTGTCTGTACCTTAAAAACAACCTGTGCAAGATCGAGTGTCGACTCGAGGGTTGGCATTGGTTTGGCATTCTACCCCTATTACCTTGGTGCTGTTAGAATCCATTGCATTTTCTTTCTGCATCCATTCCATTGCATTTCAAAGGACACATTTTGGATCTTCGTATTTAATTACCTTCCACCACGAATGTATGAACACTGTCGTCATTCTTACCTTCTGGTTCAAGTTAATTAAATAGGGGCAGCTGTCATACCCCAATTTTGTCCGGGCATATTTAAATTTCATAGAATTTGATCTCATTTTATTTTTGCATCATATGCATAGCATGACATACATTTTGCATCATGAATAATACCTAAAATGTCAGTCAGAATGAATTTATTTGAGAATACAGACAAATCGGTTGAATTGTTAAAATTTGAGGTAACAGTGTATTTTTCAAATAATAGGTTTTGTGCTGACAATTTTAGTGGGACCGGTTTAATTTTCCGAACAAAATTTGCACTCGATTTCTATTTTCTAATTCATCAATAATCTTTGGTTTAGTTATTTCATTAAAAAATTAAAATTTGTTTAAGTCAAATATTAATTAGAATTTGTTTTATGATTCTATTTCTTTAAGTAAATAATAATGGTAAAAAAAATTATATGCATTGGATTCTATCACCCACTAAATCCTTCACGTCTCACCTCACTCTCTCAACGTACGTAGATGATTCACAACTGCTCATAATTATCCAAAAAGTTAATCACGCAAATATCACATGATCCTCCACTAACCAAAAATCCCACAAAAAGGGGATCTCAAATCTTAAAGAGGGGATTTTGTTATAAGAGAAAATTCAGCAAAGAGAAAAAAGGGGGTTCTCTCCTCATCATTCCAAAAAAAGCCTCGCCAACTGTTCCCACTTACTACTACTCACTCTCTCTCAGAAAAGATAAAAGAAAAAAAAAGAGGAAGGATTACTATTCATCTTCCTCGTTCACACTCTCAAATCCACAAAAAATCCTCTCTCAACATCTCCCTCACACGACCCACTCTCAGACTCCCTCTCTGCTCCAAATCTCCATCGTAACCCTCAAAACCCTCCTCCATCTTCACCTTCATTCAACCCACGAAACAACCGAAACCCTAACACCAACCTTCAAGCCGCTCACCACTCAACCTTTTCCCACGTGAAAACCCTTCATCCACCGTCACCGCCGTTTCTCTCTCACAACCATCACAAATAGCTCAACATCCGTTCTCTCCATTTCCATCGCAACATCGTCATCTTCCAAACGGTTCATCTCCACCGTGCGAAACCACCAGAAACCCTTTCCGTCGCTCAACTCACAAATGCACAAACTCTCCATTTTCCTTTTCAGCTTCTGCACCATCATATCCATCACAACACAATCTTCCGCCGGTAACCGCTAATCAACCTCATCCTTCGCCTTTAAACACCACATCTTCTCCCTTCAGTAGTCGTGGGTTCCAAGATCAAGACCAAAATCAACAGATCTGAAATACTTGGAAGATGTTGAATTCGTTGCAGTTAACGATCCTTGTACTATGGATTTCGTGATGTATGTTTAGATGCGATATTGTTCACGGATAGTGGAAGAACAACGAACCCACCGTCAAGAACTCTAAGGATATCCTCTTCGGTCAGAAGCCACATACAGGAACCCAGAAGAGACCCCGGGGCGTACACTGGTACGGATATCATTGCTGAGTCTATTGTGGTTTCTTCTACCGAAAAGACAAAGTTGCTGCTCATCTGAAGGGTGGTACCAAGAAGATTAAAGCAGTCAGTCGGGTATCAAAACCACATCAGCCGTACTCCAAACAACAACAACATGCTGACGGTAACGAATCGAAATTGACCATATCGTTAGCTACTAGGATTTCATTTCAGAAATAAGTTGATTATACTGCTCATTCATTGTGCATTTCGGTTCTGATTGAATTAACAAAGCTGCTGTGATTATTTTCTATTAAGATTGTTCATGTTCTTATGCACTTATGTTGGATTGGAGTAGGATAACGTTGATTGATTATATTGCATTTCCATTATTCCATTATTGCACATTCGCGTCTCTGTCTCAATTCTCAGTTTGAGTCGGAAGCATTATGGATAGATTTCCACATATGTCTTCATGTATTAAAAGTTCATAATGATATAGCAGGTTTTGGTTTTGATGCTAATGACATTTTTCCTTTCTTCAATACATTTAAATAGGAATGCTGTGATTATTTTCAAGCAATCTAAATAAGTGTGCTACCGCTATACCGCCATGAATTCCATTTGCTTGTACTGTTAATTCTGGATTTAAACCCAGGGATGTCATGTAAAGTGTTTGTTTGTTTTGTTTAGGATTCTTTGCCATTTTATAGTATGAATTTTGTGATTATTACTATGATTCCTGGGATAGCCTTTAAAATGTTATGGGGTGGAAGCATTACATAAGCAACTCGGCCTTTGTCCTAACCGAGTTTGTTCATATATCAAAACCAAAATTTTGTCTTTATTTTATTTTGAGAAAAAATCCTTTGGTATTGCTTATGTAAAGGTCTTTCTGTTATTTCCTTGAGAATTGTTTAGTCCCAATCCTATCAGATAACCATGTCACTAAGTTGTTGGGGTGTTATTATGGTGCACATAAATTTTAGCCCAATCCTGTGCATCACTACTAATTTCTGATAACCTGAAAGCATGAAAAAAAAAAGATAATTTATGTTTGAATCTGAAATCCGGTTTTGAATCCGTGAATTCGACAATTTCATGTCGTCTATGCCGCCAAATTTCAATAAATCAAAAGAATATTTTCACCGCGTTTGAGTTTCACGAATAACATTAATCCTTGTTATCTCGCATAAACCGGTTCGAGCACATCAATTTAAATAAATCAACCTTGTCACTCATTTTCATTTGTTTTCTTAAAAGTTAATTGGACTTTTGTTTAAATACTTCATTTCAATTAATTAGATTAACCAAATTCAAATGATTTAATAATTGAAGGTTTTTCTTTTCCACCATGTTTGCATAATAAACAAATTCAATTTCAAAACCATGATTCAAACCAATTTCAAAAAAGCACAAACAACAATTCTCGATTCAAACATCGAGCCCATTTTTAAAACACCCTTGTAAGTCGATTGCTCTTCGCATCGCCATCAACCTCACATAGCTTACTCTTGGGCTTCCTTACAATGAAACTTACTTGGTTATTGATTAATCGAGTAGATGAAATAATACACTAAAAAAAAAGTTCATCTTATTTATAAACATGAATTCAAACCTTTTTCCAAACCCCTCAATTTCAAAAGAATTTTCTCTTTTAAACATAAACTTGGGATGAAAAGGAGATAGGAAGCGTACGCTTCACTACTTCTCAAGCACTTGAATAATTGGCGTACGCCATATTGCGCGAGTTCTTGTCACCCGATTAAGTCTTTAATCACACAATTTCAAATCACTTTTCAAAATCAAATATAATAACACAAATTCAAATCATTTTTCAAACCATTCAACTTCAAAAGGATTTTCTCTTTCAAACATAAACCTTGGGATGAAAAGGAGAATAGTAAGCTTCCGCTTCACTATCTCTCGACTATTCGAATAATTGGCGTACGCCATATTGCTCGGATTGTCGTCATTCATTTAAAACCCTAAAACTCCATAAAATTAAAATCACTCCCCCAACTAATTATAAATTCTAAAAGCTTTATTTTTAATAATTAATCTTTGAATGAAAAGGAGAATAGTGAGCATTCGCTTCATTATCTCTCGATTATTCGAATAATTGGCGTACGCCATATTGCTCGATTCTTCGTCATCAAATTAAAACCTACCAAAATTCAAACTACCTTCGCAAATCGAATACAACATCTAAGGACATATTTTTTACAATTTAAACTTCGGATGATAAAAGAGGGGTGGCGTACGCCTCACCCTCTCTCGATTATTTGAATAATTGGCGAACACCATATTGCACATATTATCGACTTCCGACTAAAACACGCTAAATAAACTTGGATAAAGGAATAAGTGACGTACGCCTCATTATTCCTTGAATAAGCAAGTAGGGGGCGTACGCCTCACTACCGTGCATATTCAACATCCACAAATAAACTTTCAAAATAATTCGAACGAAAAGGGACTAGAAGGCGGACGCCTTGTTATTCCTCGAGAGAATTGGACGATTGGTGAACACCACATTGCTCAATCCTTCGTCGTTCTCCACAAACATCTCAAACAAATCAAACCTAATTTCTCGCCCCCGAGCGATCGAAACCAATCAACCAAAACACCCAAACATCAATTCAACTTGTCACCCCCGCGTGACCAAAACCTTTTCAAAAAAGAACATTGTCAATCCTTTCTAATGCGCACAACAAACCAGTACTAGAGCCTTCCCCGAGAGTAGACATGTCAGCGTTTAGCCGTTAGAACACCGACTTACACAGTCGTTCATCAAAACAAAACACACCAAATATTCGTAGTAGCCCGAACTATGAATGCTCTGATTTCCTTATTGCACCATAAGGATACATAGGCAGGAGATTGTTGTATCTTCGCGAGCACACTAATAAAAAACCTCCCATTTCCCCCTCCCGAGGTCTTCATCCATATCTATCATCAATTCTAATTACTCGAAGCAAGCAAATAACAGTCAACTAACAGTCAAATAGCAAAATCAGACTAAGAGGTTCCCGTTGAGTACAACGGACGTAAGGGATGCTAATACCTTCCCCTTGCGTAATCGACTCCCGAACCCGAATATGGTTGCGACGACCATTATTCTTATTTCTAAAGGTTTTCTCGATATTTTCCTATTCCTTCATTGGAATGAATAAAGTTCGGTGGCGACTCTGTTTCGAACATTTTTTCCGCGTCCTATCGCGAGGGATCGCATTATCACATTTTTTGAGGTGCGACAGATAGGTGCTGAAAATTTGGAAAAATGAACTTTGTGGTAACCCGGTTCATAGAATTGATACTTTAAGAGAAGAGATAAAAGTGTTGGATTTAAAAGTGGATCAAGGTGTCATTGATTAACTAGAGTTAGAGAATATCTCGAATGTCATTTTTGTTCTTTAGTCTCTTCTCATTATTAGATAGTCTCTTATGTTTCAAAGATATAAAGCTAAATGGATAAAGGAAGTGGATGCCAATACGAGTCTATCTTGGTGCTTCAGGTTG